>NC_139226.1:13823774-13913774 GCF_055691185.1 Crinia signifera
GTGATTTATAATGGAGTCCCAAGTGTGCATTTCCCCTGGGCCCCCCTCTAGCCAGTTGGCCCATGTTGTTGCCATGTATTTTGCCAAGCTATTTTGTAGGATGCATTGACTTTAGAAATTGTTTGGTGTAAGGAAGCGGATTAGTGCAGCAGTTTCACCTATCTGGCAATGTGACTATGATTCCGGAAGTAAGGGGTAGAGGGACTAGACTAGCCTTTAAATGTGCTATCCATCCATCCATCCATCCATGTATCCATCCATCCATGTATCCATCCATCCATCCATCTATGTATCCATCTATGTATCTATCTATCATGCAGTTTAGCTATTAAGCAGTGACATGCAGGTAAAAATGTATGGCAAAATGTGGCATGTTGTATTGGATGTAGCTTTCTAGTAGATTGGTGATTGTTAAGGCAGCAGATTTTTATCAGTCACATATTCAGTAGTGTAAGCCAGTGTGTGTGTGTGGGCCCATTTTATTTTTTACCATTACAAACAGTATTGGCTATGTAATTGTTTGTATGTATGATTTCGCATGCTGTAGGTACTTAGGATTGACAGTACAAGGTCCACCTGATTAGCATAATTTATGTTTATCCCCCTTTAACAGATGACCAGAGGCTAGAAGGCGAGGGGTTGCGAGGGGTCCTCCTCAGACTGCACCAGCACCTTGTGCTAATGGCAGAAGAGGTGAAGACTGTGTGCGACCTCCTGGTCTGAAGACCTTGTTTTAAGAAGAGAAAATTGTTGTACTATGTAAATAAATTTTTCCAGTTAAAGTTATAAGTGGTCTGTGTGTTATTGTATAATTTTACAGTATAAGTATAAATATAAGTATATAAGTTTAAATAGTGGGGTTTATTTATGTAAGGTGCAAAAGGTATATACAGTATATATAGATGGGTTTAGTGCATAAAAGTGGCTGCAAGTGAAGGGTAATGTAAAGATGTACATAGTGTGTTGATTTGTATGTGTGTGTTTGCGGGTGAAGAATAATTGATGATGTAATATGCATACAAAGAATGTTGTGAACTTAGCATGATGAAAGGGTTAATGTAAAGTGGTAGTAAAGTGTTTAATGATCAATTAGATAAATAATAGATGACTATTAAAAACAATCCGTTTTGAATGAGGTAGCCTAATTGCATAAGTGGGTCATGTTACAGATTTGGGTGTTCTGATAAGAGTGGTGATTTGTGCGTAAATACACCGCATCGGTGCGTACGGCCAGGTTCCCGTCCGTTCTAATGCGGTAAGACCGTGCTTACGCTGTAAGACCGTGCAGAATCTGTGCGTGTCTACCGCACACGCAAGGTTTGTATGTCGTCCGTACACACGCCCTCTTCTTAAAGAGTGAGTCTGTCCGAATGCGGAGGCTCGGTGGGCGTTTCTATGGACGATGTCCGCACAGCGTGGCGTGCGGACCGCTCCGTAAGAATTCGGGAAAGTACGCACCGATCAGAATAAGGGCCAGAGTTCTTTCTTCTTTTTCTCTGCTCTTTATCATTTTTTCATTATCTAAAACCAGCTCAGGGGTGCACCACTGACTGTCGTAAACAAACATTGGGATGTTAAATCAATGATGTCTGTGACCAATTGGAGATTTTCCATCAGTCAGTTGTTCCAGGAAAATCGGATCAATAAAAACATTCAAAAATGGTGTGTAGTCAAATTGGTGCGGTTTTCCCCTTTCCCCTTCCCTTATCCCTAATAAAGTGCATTATCCTACCCATGGTGTCAGTTTGGGGGAATTTTTTACTGACCTCCAGGCAGGTGTAAAATAAAGTCCCCAATACTGACCGCTATCATGGACAATAGATTAACCCCAAGAGGATCATTTAGCCTTGGGAATTTACCACAGATCTTCCTGTAGGTACCAGATTCAGACATTTAAATGAGGAGCAATCCATAACTATGTCATGTCATGTTTGTCAAGGGGGTTGCAAATGGTCTCAGTGGCATAAAAATAGCCCTGCGGACCATGCACCAGGGATTTTTCGGGGCTATTGTAATGCCGCTGCCGCCTGCCAGGAGCTCATCTGCAGCATCTGTGGCCGGAGATCGGGACCCGCAGAAGATTTGTCTTTGGTCCTTGCTCCCCTGTCCCCTCCTGGCTTCTGCTTCTAATCTAAACAGACCATCAAACAATGTCCACCCCATACAGCAGAAAACTCTCTGCTGTATGGGGGCGGACATTTTGTGATGGTTCGTTTTCATTAGACGCTGGAGCCGGGAGTGGACAGGGGAGCCGCGACCGCAGACAAGGTGTGGGAACCTGCTACAGTGACTTTTGGAGGGGTAAGGTAGGGAATATTAACTGTGGGGGTAACTGTGGGGGGGGGGGCACAAAACTTTTAGTTACGCCACTTACCGGTCTGCAATATTTTCACAAGCCATTTGCAGAGTTGCAAGGGTCAGGAGAGAATATATCAAGAGATATGAGGGGGTGCTCCGCAATGAGACAAAGAGCTGCTATCACAGAATTCTAGGGTTACTAACTCCCCCAGATAGGTAAGTGCATAAAGCAAGAAACTAACAGTACACCAGAAAAAAATATTAAAAACAAAAATGAACATTAATAAATTCAATTAAAACATAGCATACATATGCACAATTTAGTCACCCACTGGATCAGTGCTGAATTATTGGATGTTGGATTAGATCAGCCACTCTCTGTCCATTCCTAGTACACCCTGGTAATAACGTCTCTCAAACAGTTACTGACATTAATGCATACCTCCCAACTGTCACGATTCCGTCGGGACAGTCCCGATTTTCGGGTCCTGTCCCGACGTCCCACCCGCGGCAGGCATTGTCCCGCTGCGGGGGGTGGCAGTTGGGAGACCCCCCAATCTAGTAGAATAGACGCTGTGCGCATGCGCACAGCATCTATTCTCGTATGAAAATGAGGTCGCGGCTAATTAGCATAAGCCGCGCCCTCATTTGCATACGCCCCGCCCCCTTTTCGCGCGAGTGTCCCTATTTCATCCGGACACAAGTTGGGAGGTATGTTAATGGTAAGCCCCAGGTACCTCTATTGCAGATGTTCTGGCTGCAGGGGGTGACATACCCAAGGATATTTGTAGATTTGGTAGATAATTAAGCAGGCCGGGTAGTAGTTTGTGAGGAAGAGAACCTGGGGGAGGCGTTCCCACAAGCCGAGTAAAGTCTAGGGCTGTGAGCTGTCAGCTATAGTGTCATTTCTATGTGTACCTTGAGAATAATAACTTTTAGTTTTAGTTTACTTTCACAGTATTTAAAAAAAACTCAGTACACAACACTCCATGCAGAGGATTTGAACCCCAGAGCTCATGTACCGCAGTCAACTACTTGACACTTGAGCAATATTCTACTGAGTAGCCAGGCCAATAATCCTATGTGAGAACTGGGTGTAGTTTGTAAAGATGATTTGTGTTCTTAAGTTCTGAACTGAAAATTAGGCAACACACAATCTGGCCAGTATTCAATGCTCCCGATTCACCGTTTGTTTGTTTTTCCGGCGAATCGGGCTGTTTTCACTCCTTGCGGTGAATTTTTTCACTGAAATCTGATTCCCCCTATTCAATGTTCACTGTTCGCCGAAAGCAAACAGTGAATGCCGGCCAGTTCTCCGTTTCATGCTCGCTGCAAATCGCTGGTGTATTTCGATGTGGTTTTCACTGGGATTCGCCAAGAGTGTATTCAATGCTAGGATGGCGAATTGCTTACTCCCTGATTTTTGCCATGATTCACCGTTTTGCATTCAACATCTTTTTAAGGTGAACTGGAAAGTGATCTTTTGAAATAAAGGGTTTTTTTTGGTGTCAAAAAATCTGATATTTTTTTTTCTGTGAAGGGGCATGCTATTTTTATTCATGTGCTTGAAGCACATTAATATATATTTAATTTATTTTTTATTTTTTTCAACATTTTTTTTATTTTTATTTTTTACACTTTCACCAGCAGGGGCCGGGAGCCGCTCATTAGATATTCATATATTCACTTCACTCTGGTCCTGGCTTGTTACATGTGGGACCAGAGAAGCGGCTCCCTACCCCTGCCTACTTCTGTCCCATTGCCGGGGGGCAGCCTCTGCTGCCTGTGCCCCGGGAGCCCTCCCCTACAAATTCTGGGGCAGGCAGGGAGGCTTACATCTCCCTGCCTGCCTCCGTCCACTGGCTGCCTGATTCGCCGCAGGGGTTAAAATTCCCCAACAGGGGCAGCGAGCCCCTGCTGCATTGAATAGGGTGACAGGGAGGGCTGGCAACGAATGCTGCAGCCCTCTGGAATCCTGCGAATGTGCAGCGAATCCTAAACAGGATTCGCTGCACATGGAGAAAAAAAAATCATTGAATACTCCCCTCTGTCATGGAAGTCAGAAGTTATGTTTTGTCTCATTTTCAGATCTAAATGAACCAAGTCAAATCCAAATCACTCATCTCCACAGTGATACATACACCCGGAAGCTGCACCTCTCTTCTCTGCTAGTCAGGGAAGGTGTGTCACATGACTCTGGTTGTATGAGCCATCTAAAGACAAATTGCATGTGCTTAAAAGCAATCTGCTCCCAATCCCAACTGATCTGGCGTGCAGCACCTCAGATCAGAGAACCAATTCTCCAATCTCCGAGGGTCGGCATTGTATGACTGTGTGCACATGATGTGCACACAATCTGCATACAATCCATCTTACAATTAATTGAGATTGTATGATTGGGTGCATCGTCTTTCTGGTGTATGGGGGCCTTAAAACAGTGTCTTTCTCCAGCTTAATTGGCACTTTTGGCATGTAGCCTAGGTAATGTTTATAGAAGTGGATACTTAGTATTCTGTCTGGTTGTTAAGGTGCCCACACACTAGAAAGATCTGCGATCTTAAGATGTGCGCATAAATTAGCCTTCAAATCTTTTGTCCGATCTGGACAAAAGATTTCAGGCAAGCGCACATCTTTACCAAAGATTTTTCTTAAGATCCCGTGTGCGTTCCTATGGATCTTTTGTTAAATCTTCTGATCTTTTGTGCAGCACGTAAGATCAGAAGATTTAGCCAAAGATCCACGGGAGCGAGCATCGGCCGATTTTTGACCGATTATCGGTAAATATCGGTCGATATATCGGCCGATTTATCGAAAATCGGCCAATCGGCCCAAAAATCGTTCTAGTGTGTGGGCACCTTAACTTTATGTTGATCTTATTTAACTTAAATGACAGTTTATTGCTGGATATACTGGTGTATTTATAAACAGTTGGCAATTATATTGCTAAAGGTGCTCACACATACAGTACAGTGTAAATATGACACCCTCAGGATTAAATACGGGGTCAATACATACCATAGGTAATAGTCCTTTGGGATTTATGTGTGATGTTTGCCATACAGTTTTTTTTTTTTTTTTTGTTAAATCTGTTTATTGCAGTGGTAGCCAACCCTAGCCTACAAGAGCTACCAACAGTTCACATTTTCCAGACAACCTAGCTGCTGCACAGCTGCACTCATTAATCACTGACAAATTTGAAAAGATCCACAGATGGGGCTAATTAGCTCACTTGTGATTCTGTGAGGAGACCTGCAAAACATGCACTGTTGGTAGCTCTCGAGGACTAGGGTTGGCTACCCCAGGTTTATTGAGTCTAAATCACAGTATGACAACAGATGTAAATTTCACAAATAGTCTGAAGGTGATATTATCTTAGTTACCATACATTAGCAATATGTCAGTTGGTGTAACGCAAAACATTTTTCAATTTTTTACGGAGACAATCTCCGCAATGATCCAGAAATAATAAAACTTACAACTTTACAGCTGGGGCTTCAAGTGAGCCGTCTTCTATAAGAGGGGGGCTGATACACAGACAAAAAGAGACTTGCATATCTTCAAAATGAAACAAGTTAGTTAAACATAGGTTGTGAATTGGGATACGGGGGGGGGGGGGCGTCGCAAGGAAGGAGACATGAGGAAAGAGGTGGGGGGGAAGAAAGAAGGGGGGGGGGATTTAGGTGTTTATATTCAGGCATATAGCAGACTACGTCAAACCAGCATTAATTAGCAATAGAGCCTAAAAGCTGTCTATGTAGGAACCATTCGGTGGTCTCAAACGCAGAGAATATCTGGGATTGTGTAGGTTGGGGCAGAGCATCGATAAATAGCCCCCACTTTCTGTAGAATTTGTTCACGCCTGATTCTGCTGTAATTATAGCGGATTTTCTGTCGAAGTACATTATTTGTAGCGTTTTGGCTTGCACTTCGGAGAGGGTGGGGGAGGAGGGGGATATCCAGTGGGACAATATAATCTTTTTTGCAATAGTAACAATAACAGTTAGGACTGGTGTCAGAATTAGTCTTCTGGGGTCGAGATCCCAGTTGTCGAAATTGGCACATAAGCATGCTAATGGATCTGGTGACGCCTGGATATGAAATTGGGAAGAAAGGTATGCCAACACTTTGTTCCAAAAGCGTCTGATCTTCCGGCAGCCCCAGAAGCAGTGATAGAAATCTGCCTTGGATACGTGGCATTTAGGACATTCTCCAGATACTGATGGAACAAAATGGGCTAGGCGTGCTGGAGATATATACGCCCTGTAAATGGTTTTAAAATGGACTTCCTGCAGGTAAGATGAGTTAAGTATTTTCATTGTGGCGTTGAATTTAGTGCTTAGGGAGGTGGGAGATGTTAAGGAGGGAACATCAGATTCCCAGGAGATTTTAAGTTTGTCCCATTGAGCTTGGCTAGGGAGTTCTGTAAGGAGGTAGTATAGGGGTCTAGTTTTATATGGAGAGGTTTCAGAATTAGTTATGATTCTCTGGATGGGGTCAGCTATCAGCCTATTGGCAATTGACGCTCTGTGGGGTTGCAAACCCAGCAGGTAGTGCCTGGTTTGCAGGTACATGAAGAAGTGTTTTTGGGGGAGCCGGTATTCCTGGCTGAGCTGCAAGAAAGACTTAATATGACCACCAGGGTCGAATATCTGTGATGCGTCTTGAAGGCCTTTTTTCTTTCCAGGTATAGAACCAATTGTTAGAGAGTGAAGGCGGGAAGGCAGGGTTGCCCCAAATGGGAACTCTAATTGTGGACAGGGGATTTCTGTGGAGTACACGGTTGACATGACGCCAAGCATAGTATACATCCTTAAAGAGGATATTTGATTTGACATGCCCAGGGATAGATTGTGGTGGGGAATGTAGGAGTCCTGCAGGAGAGAACGGGTGGAATAGGGCACTGTCTATGTTTATATCAGTGTAGGAGGACTGATTAGTCAGCCAATCAGAGACACAGCGGAACAGGGTAGCTAGGTTATAAGCCATGAAATCTGGGATACCAATGCCCCCAAATTGTCTGGGTTTTGAGATTTTAGCTAATGCCAGCCTGGGCCTAGAGTTTTTCCATAGAAACTTGTTCAAAATTTTTTTGATAGCGCCCAAGTCAGCAGGGGTTAATTTCAGGGGTAGTTTCTGCATAAAGTAAAATATTTTTGGGAAGATAATCCTTTGTATGACTGCAGTGCGTCCCAATAGTGAGATCGGCAGAAGTAGCCATCCCTCTAGCATAGTTATCACTTTAGCTATAACAGGCTTGAAGTTAATGGTATAGAGAGAAGAGAGGTTTGAAGGTATCAGGACACCTAGGTATTTTATATGTGACTTGGCAATGGATAGAGGGAGGGTGGAGAGATATTCTAAAGTGCATGCATCTGGAGGAGTAAGGAGGAGTAGTTCTGATTTGTCTAGGTTAATGCGATAACCTGATTGGGAACCAAATGAGTCTATAATTCTCAGTATTTCTGGGATAGATGAGGGTGGGTTGGTTGCAAACAACAACATGTCGTCTGCAAACAGAGACAATTTGATTTCCATTGATCCAATTTTAATCCCAGTGAACAGAGAGGAGGAGCGAAGGGCCACAGCCAAGGGCTCCAGTGCCACCGCAAAGAGGAGTGGGGATAGAGGACATCCCTGGCGCGTACCTTTTTCTATGACAAAGGGACTAGACATTAGGCCATTGCATGCTATTCTAGTTTGTGGAAGGTGGTACAGACAGCGGATGATGCGGAGAAAGCCCCCCGGGAAGCCGAAGCTTAGAAGGGTGTTATGTAGATGCTGCCAGTCTACCAGATCGAAGGCCTTCTCCGCATCAAGGGCCACCAGCAGTGGGTTAGTGTTCTGGGGTAGAGAGGAGGAGACAGATATTGCGCTTAATGCTTTGCGCACATTTAGCTCTGAGTGCCTACCCCAGATAAATCCTGTCTGGTCCGGGTGGATAATTCTAGGGAGAAGTGTCTTAAGTCTATCTGCAATGATTTTTGTGTACAGCTTATAGTCAAGGTTCAGTAGGGATATCGGACGATAGGATGAGGGGAGGGTGAGGTCTCTACCCGGTTTTGGGAGAACCCTGAGTGTGGCCGAGTTGAAGTGGGGTGGGGGTTCCTCAGATGTTTGAATAGATTGGAAGCAGGAAGTAAGAATAGGGGATAATTCAGTAGACAATATTTTGTAATAGTCACCACTCAGACCATCCGGTCCTGGTGCTTTGTCTCTTTTCAATTGGCCTATCGCTTTCTCTACCTCGAATTGTGTGATAGGGGCCAATAAAGTATTAGCGTCAGCTTCTGATATCTGGGGCAGGGGTAAGGAGCTCCAGAAGGATTGTGGAATTGGTGGAAGAGTCGGTGGGGGTGTATGTTGGGGTAAGGGGCCTGTGTAAAGTTTAGTGTAGAAGAGACGTAGAAGTTCGGCGGTTTCTGCATTGTTTGTAGAAAGTTTACCTAGGTGATTCCTCAGTGGTTGGACTACCGTGGGCTGCCTAGTGCCGTGCAATAAGTTTGTGAGCAACTTCCCTGTTTTGTTTCCCAACTTGTGGAATCTGTAGTTCATGGAGAACAGATGCCTGTCTCCCATCGTTTGCAAGTAGTCCTCATAGTTAAGTTTAGCTGCTTGATAAGCTAATTTATTCGGGCCTGTTGGCTGTCCCTTGTATCTCTGAAAGGCCGAGGTCAGTGCCCCCTGGTGTGTCAGATATGTGGAGGTGTATTGTTTGTTTAGATTGGCAACATAGGAAATAATTTCTCCCCTGATTACTGCTTTGGATGTCATCCAAAATAAGGTCGGATTCTGTTCCAGATGTGCCTGGTTGTCCTGTTTAAAAGACTCCCATTCAGAACGTAGGTGTGTCTGGAATTTGCGAGAGTTGGCTAAGTAGGCCGGGAACTTCCAACTGCGGGATTCCGGGGACTTAGGAGAGATACCGATAGTGGCAGAGATCAAAGCGTGATCCGATATCACTATCGGATCTATCGCAACATTGCTAACCATGGGAAGCAGAGAGGGGGATAGTAGGATGTAATCTATTCTTGATAATGTAGAATGGGCCGCTGATAAACACGTGTACTCCCTTTCTGTTGGGTTAAGGGCCCTCCAAATGTCAATCACTTGTAATGCTTCTGAAAGGGCCGGGATGCCATATCGAGGGGGTTTTGAGGGGGTAGATGCGGACTTGGACCTGTCCAGGGTGGGTGAAGAGATCATGTTAAAGTCCCCACATATTATTAAAGGTTCAGAAAGTTTGAGGGAAAGCTTAGCCTGTATGTTTTGTAAAAAAGGTTTAGAGTAAGCATTTGGGGCATATATATTGCATAAGACAAAAGATTTGGTTTGAATGTTTACTGTTAGAATTAGATAACGCCCTTCAGGGTCGGTCAGTGACTCCTTGACCTCATGAGGAATACCGGCTCTAATAAGTGTGACTACACCCCTAGCTTTAGAATTATAGGGACTTGATCCTAATACCTTCCATCCTAGCGTATTGAGTTTGGAGATTTCAGAGGGGACTAGATGAGATTCCTGCAAGAAGACCAGTTGAATACCTTTCTTATTCAGGTGGAGTAACACTTTGCGGCGTTTAGCCGGCGAGTTGAAGCCACCGATGTTCCACGAAGCTATCTTCAGGTCGAATATGCAAACAGCTTTGGCAATCTCGGGCGGGACATAATCTGCAACAATACATCATTAATCCTGGGGAAGGCAGGGAAGGGAGAGAGGGGGAAGGGAGAGCAAACAGACGTGGGGGGAACCTGAGAACAATTGCGAAGAGGTCGCTTTGTTTGCAGGTCACTTATTACCATTAGGCTAATATATCTGAAACAGATGATAAGATGGAAAGTGACCAACTTCCGGAAGATAATTGGTGGCGGCCAGCGCCAATACAAAGGCATAAAGAATATGAAAAAGGGCATGTTGCAGTGGGTCCGGCTATGGGGCTCCACCAGAACCCGAATAACAGCCTACTTAATGAGATATATATATAACATTCTCCAACAGCCCTAAATCAAACAGCAATAGGAACATTTAGCTAATTATCTTTGACACTAATATTAGATTAGCATTAGGATAAACGTAGATAACAACATAAACCATTAGGAACAAAACCCATCCCGTGATGGGAGGCGTGTCAGTTGGGACCAAACGCCACTGATGTCAGTTCAGCTTAGTCAAGGTGGAATGATGGCAGAAGGCCGGGTTCATAAGATAGGCGCACTTGTAGTGCTGCATAGGAAAATATGGACGAGGTGTCATTCTTTAAAAAGATTGATGTCAATCGTGACAGACCTGTGGGACCTATGAGTCTTATGACAATGTCCATATGAGGCACTGCTACAGGTTGCGGACGTTTCTAGAGTGAGGAGGAAATCCAGGTGGGTGTAAGAGAGTGGCTGCCCGAGTGCTAAACTTGTAATTTCTGGAGTCGGGAGGTTCCAGATCAAGTGCCCGCTGCGGGTGGTGGAGCCTGGTCACTTATATCTTGATTATTATCAGATCGCATGTTTCGGACATAGGCCTCGGCGTCTCTGGGGACCAGGAAGTCTTTATGGGAGGTACCCTCATAAATGCGTAATCTGGCCGGGTAGAGCAATCCAAATTTATGGCCCTCGGTAGCGAGTTGGGAGCAAACAGGGGAAAATGCTTTCCGGGCCTTAGTCAGCTCCATAGAAAAGTCCTGAAAAATTAACAGCTTATTTCCTTCCCATTGAATATCTTTAATTCTTCTGGAGGCTGTCCAGATCAGTTGTTTATGTAAATAGTTCATGCACCTGAACAGGGTTACCCGTGGCCTCGGCTTATTGGGGGTTGGGACTGGGCCCACTCTATGTGCTCGCTCTATCACTAGATCTGTGCACTCGGGGGCTATTCCCAGTAGTGTTGGGAGTGTATTTCTCACAAAGTGTGCTAAGGCAGGGCCCTTGATCGATTCAGGGAGTCCAACAAGTCTTATATTATTTCTTCTTGATCTGTTCTCTATCTCATCCAGCTTATTCCAAATGTGATAATTATCAGAAGTCAGGGATTTTACAGTCTGGGTAATACCAGAGACCTCGTGTGATACTGCGCCTATCTGGTTTTCAGCTCTGTCAACCCTCCGCACGAGTGCATGTAATTGTGTGGTGATATCCTGCACTGCCCTGGTTAGCAAAGGCTCCATAGTGCTTTTAATAGCAGATACGATATCGCCATACGTTACCGGGCTCTCAGGCGAACGGAGGTCTTGCAGCATGGGGTCCCGCATTTCTGCTGCTGATTTCTTGTGTGCCGGAGTAAGGAGGGGGAGCCGCTGCCAGCCGCCATGCTGGCGTCCGCGCGGCGTTTCTCCTGGCGCGGTGGGAGCGCTGTGCCGGGTGAGGTGGATGGCGCTGAGCGATCCATTCCACTCCCTGGATGTCAGGGGAGTAGATGCGGGCTGCTGTGGAGGCTTAGATAGCCTTTACAAGGGTTTGGCTGATCGGGTTCCACGGAGCTCCGGCGCCAGCTTCCTCACTCCATGAACCCGGAACCGGAAGTCCTGTTTGCCATACAGTTTACGGATGCTATTAGGCTGGGGTCCTGGTCCCAGGATCCCCACCACACAATCACTCAGTTGCAATGGTGTATGAGATTTTGAAGCTAAACAGATCACCCCTCGCATGCTTGCAGTTTAACAAATTATATTTCTGATCAACCAATTTCAGTAGAATGGCATCTCAGCAGTCTACGGCCTACACGTGTTTCACCATTAACCTTGAGAAAGCTAGCAGTGAAATTCACAATAAATAATAAGGCATCTCACAGTAAACCAGTCGTAAATTTTTTATATATCTTATCTTATCATTCTTTTGAGCACCATGTTATATGTATATTTGTTGTATATGTCCTGATTTTAACTGCTAAACATTTTACCTAAGCAAGAGGTGTGTCCCAAACCCAGAGGCGTAACTAGAACTGTGTGGGCCCCATAGCAAACTTTCCTAAGGGCCCCCCCACACACACACACACACACACAAACACCAGAGAGACAGAGAAGAGAGAAGGAGCAGAAGGAAAGAAAGAAGGGAAGTCTGGGAAGAGAAGAGGGGAAGAGAGAGAGGAGAAAGTGAGAGACAGAGAGATATAAAGAGAAAGGGGAGACGGAGAGGGAGTAAGGGCGGGATGTATCAACATACACCTCCGCCCTTCGCACGGCAGCCGCCGCGATGCTACCGCATATGTACTAACATATGCGGCCAGCATCGGGCTGCGGTAACGGAGACCCCCGCGATACCTGTGATGTTGGCTGCGGGGGTCTCCGTCACCTCCCGGCGGCTGCCAGCGTCCCCCTGTGTCTCCTCCTCCCCCCTGAAGCCGGATGTCCTCCCGGCTGTGACACCAGGGGGAGGAGATGATCACAGGAGGACGGGAAGGGGTGGGCGCGCGGACGTCGGACGTCGGGTGGCGAAAGAAGCCCATAGGCTTCTATAGGGTATCGCCACCCAGAGGGTGGTGATACCCTGCCTAGCGAAAACGCTGCGGACAGGTATTGATACATAGGAAAATGCGGTAAAACGGGTGTTTTACCGCATTTTCCCGTTAGTACATCCCGCCCTCAGAGAGAGTGGAGAGAAAGAGAAGGGCAGTAAAAAGAGAAAGAGAGGAGAGAGCATGGGAAGGAGAGGGGGGAGGGGAGAGAGAGCAGTGGATAAAAAAAGGAAAGAAAATGGGATTGTGAGAGGGAAAAAAAAGAGTAAAGACAGGGTGGGGGAGAAAATGTCGGTGAGAGTTAGGGAGAATGAGGGGTGAGGTGTGCAGTGTCTCCTGTGTGCAGGGGCTCCTGAAGTGTGCGCTGGGAGTGAGGTGAGGAGGGGAAAGAGCGGGGGGCGACAGAGAGGATGGCATGAAAGCCATCAGCACCGGGTCTCACCATTCACTAACACCGGCACTTCTCTTGCGCATCCTTAGCCCGGCGCCTGGCTTGCTCTTCAGCGCACCGAGTCTCACTGATGCACAGGCAGCTGCCGCTCTACTGTGTGCGGCGTGCCTGCAAGTGACTCCAGTGTGCTGGGTGTCTGTGCCGCCGATCTCTGCCCTCCAGGTGTGCTGTGCGCAGGGGCTCCAGCCTCCTGCAAGCATCCAGCCGCCGAGACCGTGCGCGCCGGATGTCATGTGGCACGGGCTCCTGCAAGGGAATCAGGAAGCCGCTGATTTACTGTGCGCTGGGTCCCGCCACTGAAGGTAGACCGCGGCCGCGCTGTAGCAGTAGGAGGAAAACAAATGGGTGCAGGGGATAGCCTGCAGGGCCTTCGGGCCCCCCAAAGGCCCGGGCCCCGTAGCAGCTGCATCCCCTGCACCCACAGTAGTTACGCCACTGCCCAAACCGCCGTACACAATAAAGGTTGATGAAACCACCCCATCCTTAAAAAATGATTTATAAAGTTATGTTTTAAACAAAAAGCTTTCTGTCTAAGACATGGGTCTTCAAACTGCGGCCCTCCAGATGTTGTGGAACTACATGTCCCAGCATGCCCTGACAGTTTTGGCATGCTCTTATAGGAAAAAATGTGGCAATGCATGTTGGAACATGTAGTTTCACAACATCTGGAGGGCCACAGTTTGAAGACCCATGGTCTAAGGTGTGCATCCCAATGCAACTTCTTTTTCTTGTATATACTTAGTATAATTTTTGGTTGTTCAGGATAGCACCCCCGCAAACATACAAAAATCGGATAAAAATCTGCCTTACTGACAAAGGCATAATTCAGTGTTGTGCAGAATCTAAACTCGCTCCTCTTCTGAGAATGGATTCAGCCTGAAACCCCAATCTGTGAGTGTGTGTGTGACTATGGGCCTTATTCTAGTTCACTCTTTCTGACAAAATTCTTCTTAGATGGACAAAACCATGTGCACTGCAGGGGGGCAGCTGTAAAAAGTGCAGAGAGAAATAGATTTGGGTGAGTTATTTTGTTTCTCTCTGCACATGTTACATCTGCCCCACCTGCAGTACACATGGTTTTGTCCATCTAAGAAGGATTCTGTCAGAAAGAGTGAACTAGAATAAGGCCCTATGTGCAGGCCCCTAAAGGTCCCATAGTAGCTGCACCCTCGGTAGTTACTCCATTAACCATCATCATCATCATCCTCCCAATCATCATCATCACTGATACAGGTTACAGACCAGATGTTAACACTGATACAGGTTACAGACCAGATGGTATCAGTGATACAGGTTACAGACCAGATGGTATCAGTGATACAGGTTACAGACCAGATGTTATCAGTGATACAGGTTACAGACCAGATGTTATCACTGATACAGGTTACAGACCAGATGTTATCAGTGATACAGGTTACAGACCAGATGGTATCACTGATACAGGTTACAGACCAGATGGTATCACTGATACAGGTTACAGACCAGATGGTATCAGTGATACAGGTTACAGACCAGAAGGTATCAGTGATACAGGTTACAGACCAGATGTTATCAGTGATACAGGTTACAGACCAGATGTTATCAGTGATACAGGTTACAGACCAGATGTTATCAGTGATACAGGTTACAGACCAGATGTTATCAGTGATACAGGTTACAGACCAGATGTTATCACTGAATATTTAGCATTTATTTAGTTTTGCACAGAATTATTCTCCCAGCAGTCCAGGTGTTTATGTATCTGGATAAGAAGGATTTTCAGCCACATAACACATTACATATATACACATTGCACAACAAAGGGACAATACAGTGTGAGAGCATCATGTCCCATCTATGCCGTAATCTTCATCTTCTGGATGTCCTGGAAGCAGGTGGACCGTAGAATACAGGTATTATTTTGGCTGGATACAGCGATATATGGAGTCATGCAGATACACCCAGGTGAGCACAGCGACATGCAGCCTACTGGATTCATGATAAACGCACAGGTAAGTGTACATTCCTGGCAGCTGTCCATCTGTTGGTTTGGACCACACGGGGCTGCGGTGGTTACGGTGGCTACGGAGATAAAGAAAGGATGATTAGATTTTCTATCATAATAATGATGCATTGTACACTCACAGGCTGGTTCATTTGTTGTACAGCCCAGGTGCCACTAGATGGCGCCCAAAGGAACAGTGAAATTGTTGCTCAGTTCGGGCATGAACAGCCACCGGAGCTGATATTTGTAATCGTTGCCGTTGGCAGCAGCTGTAAGTTTCCCGGTAGTGCAGGAGAACCCCAAGGTCCCTCCCGCGCCGCATCACCTGGCACCAGCCCCCCCCCCCCCCGGTCCCTCCCACGCTGCATCACCCGGCACCCCGACGACCCCCCCATGGATCGGGTGAGTGCCGGGGCGCAACCCCCTGCCTGCACCGGCCCTGAGCAGAGGTACATATACTGTTTATATATATATATTCTGTGAAAGATGTTGTATTACCAGTATTATTATTATTATTATTATTATAAAGTGGAGATTTTTAAACTGAAGCCAAAATGTGTGTGCTACTGTATGCCCCCTCACACAGCACACGCATATATTTATAAAGTAGTATACAGATGGGTCTGTTCCCATCCTTGCTGGCGGGTCGCCAGAACGTACGCGCTGGCGACCCGCCAGCAGCCTCGCCAGCGAGGAGACTGAGACGCGCGTGCGTCTCACGCGCACGCGCGTCTCAGTCTCCGTCGCTAGCGCGGCGGAAACCCTGTCCGTCTCCGCCTCAGGGAGACGGACGGGGTTAGGGGGGGTTAGGGGGGATGCGGGCAGGCGGCGGGGACCCCGGGTTACCGCCGGCAAGCCGGCGGGGACCCGGGGAAACGTATGGAAGCGCCGTCGGAAGGGGACGCGCGCGCCTCTCGTGCGCGCGCGTCCCCTTCTCACGATCGCCATGGCGCTGGCGGGGGATGGCGGCTGGCGACGCCAGCGCCATCCCCTGCCAAGATGGGAACAGACCCATCTGTATCTTATACAAATACCCTCTAGCGCTGTATGTGTTCTGTTCATTTATGTTATGTACACAATATAATCCATATTCCACTGCAGCCCCTCACACCTCTCCCTGCCCCGCTGTATAGCCACTACTATCGTGCTTCCTAGTGTAACATCATTATCACCAGCATTATCACCAGCATTATCACCATCATTCATGTTGTGTGTTACTTACGCGCTCCGTAGATGCTGACAGACTGGGCGGCTACAGGAACAGAGAGAGGACAGATAGCGGTTAGAGGATGAGGATATACAGTATCCCTGAAAACATTTCAATGCTACAAGTCACTGTTACTTGTGGTAATTGGGTACTTGGGTATAAAAATAATGACATTATAATATAATGTGCGGCTATATCTAGTGTGTTGCTCTGATTTCCCTTCTTGTTACCATGTAGCTGTGACTGGACATAGAACCTGTATGATGTATAATACTACAGAGAGGTGTCTGAGCGAGACAACACATAACAATACTAATGTGTGTCTTTCCTAAAGAGGTTTGGTTTCTATACATCCTATATAATAAAGGCCTATCGCTGCTCCTCCCCACAATGGTGCCCCGACCTCCACTAGATGGCGCCAGACGGAGCTCTGTTCGAGTGCGCAATCTCCTTTCATATTGTATTGTATGGTATAACGGTACTGTATGGTATAACGGTACTGTATGGTATAACTCAGCCTCTGTCCTCAGAGTCTTTTGTATCCTATATAGTAAAGGCCTATTGCTGTTCCTCACCACAATGGTGCCCTGACAGCCACTTGATGGCGACAAACAGAGCTCTGTGCGGGCGCACACTCCCCTCCATATTGTACTGTATCGTATAACTGTACTATATCGTATAACCAGCGGCGTAACTAGAATTTTTGCGCCCCCCCGCCACAGCACCGCCCCCTCCCCCTAGCCCTCCCACCCACCTTCCCAAGTGAAGTTAAACCCCCCCTTACCCCTCCGCATGCCGCCGCCGCATTCAGGGTCCCGCCGCGCATATCTTCTCCCGTCTCCTCCTGCAGTTCTATAATGACTATCAGAAAATGGCTGCCCCCTAACAGCAGACAGTTAGGCCCGCGCCTCCTCTAGCATCCCAAAAAACTGTCTGCTGTTAGGGGGCAGCCATTTTCTGATAGTTATTTTTCATTAGAAGTGAACTGCAGGAGGAGACGGAGCCAGGACAAGATCTGCGCTGCGGCCGGGACCCTGAATGCGGCGGCGGCATGCGGAGGGGTAAGGGGGGTGTGTAAATTTACTTGGGTGGGTGGGAGGGCTAGTAACTATAGCCCCGCAGATTGGCGCCCACAGTCCCTCAGCGCCTCCCGCCACCGTGGGGGCTGCGGGGCTATGGTTACGCCACTGCGTATAACTGTACTGTATGGTATAACTTAGCCTCTGTGCTTCAGAGTCTTTTATATCCTATATAATAAAGGCCTATCGCTGCTCCTCACCACAATGGTGCCCCGACAGCCACTAGATGGCAAGAGACGGAGCTCTATTCGGGGGCACACTCCCCCTCCATATTGTACTGTATGGTATAACTGTACTTCATGGTATAACTGTACTGTATGGTATAACTCAGCCTCTGTCCTCAGAGTCTTTTATCTCCTATACTGGGCGTATAAGACGACCCCAACATTTCCACTCAAAATATAGAGTTTGTTATATAAGTGCACCCGGCGTATAAGACGACCCTCCCACTTGGAGGCATGTTTTTCAGGGGAAAAAAGTAGTCTTATACGCCAGCAAATACATTAATAAAGGCCTAGCAGCAGCATTTAGAATGGATTGCAGTGGTGAGAGTCTGTTCTTGGGAAGACCAGTTAGGAGACTATCGCAATAATCAATGCGGGATATAATGAGTGCATGGATAAGAGATTTAGTAGTGTCTTGTGTGAGATAGGGTCGTATTTTGGATATGTTTTTTAGATGCATGTAACATGATTTGGAGACAGATTGAATGTGGGGAACAAAGGACAGTTCAGAGTCGAGGATGACCCCTAAGCAACGAGCTTGTGGGGTAGGGTAGATTATCGAGTTGTCAACAGCGATGGAGATGTCAGAATGGTAACTGTTCTTAGTTGGCGGGAATATAAGTAATTCCGTTTTGGAAATATTGAGTTTGAGTTGGCGACAAGACATCCAAGATGAGATGGCAGAGAGACAATCAGAAGCTCGACCCAAAACCACTGGTGACAACTCTGGGGTTGATAGATAGATTTGAGTATCATCAGCATACAAGTGATACTGAAATCCGAAAGAGCTGATTAGTTTGCCAAGAGAGGAGGTATAGATTGAGAAGAGCAGAGGACCTAAGACTGAGCCTTGCGGAACTCCGACTGACAGAGGTAGTGAAGAGGAAATAGAGTTAGAGAACCGAACACTGAAAGAGCGATCAGATAGGTAAGATGTGAACCAGGAAAGGGCTGTATCATTAAGACCTAGGGAGTGTAGTGTTTGTAAGAAAAGTTAGTGATCGACGGTGTCAAATGCAGCAGAAAGATCAAGAGAGAGGCATGGGAGCTGAGAGATAGGACGATAGTTAGAGAGAGAGTTAGGGTCAGAATTGTGTTTTTTTAGAATAGGAGTTATCACTGCATGTTTATAGTGTATATTAATATTATGTGGATTCAAATAAAATCCATTTAACACTGTGAACATTTCTGCAAATACCAATATGAATGCTAAATAAAACTATGTCACAAGATCACAAACTAAAGTGTCATGATCAGTCACATGAATCCGTGGACAATATTTACCCAGGTAGATGTTACAGGATCTGCAGGAACAGTAAATCCAGCTGGAATATAAAATACTGGCTATGAATCTAGGATTTAATGACATCAATTAAAAATTAATACTTATTAACCCACTATAAATATAGTGGTAGGAAGAGCAAATATACATGAAAAAGGAAGCATAAGTTTTGTTAAATCTTTGAGTGCCAGCCAGGATTTCTTAAAAGCATAGAGCACTGACCGCACAATTCATTTTAAAAGACCACAATTGTCCCATTTGATTGTGTGCAGTTGTGACTTATTATTTTATTTTCATACAAGTTGCAAGTTATATTAATATTAGTAATTTCTAAGGTTATAACTCATAGAGGCAGTTCATTCAATGAATACACTTTAACGAGCCTTGCAACTGAACATGAGGCCTACTTAAAGCCTTATCGCACTGGTCTGAATTACCGGGGGATTATCGGTAGACTGCTCTGGTTTATGAGGGGAAGTCATGTGACGTCAGCTCCGCCTCCAAACAGCCTGATTCTATTGCACCCGCTGAATAAGTCCTGGGCTACACACAGACTGCACACACTGGGGAATCATTACATGGTGCGGGGCTGTTATCTGGGAGTGTCAGGTAATACGCAGGCGTGGCCAGGTGTATGAGGGGAAGTCAAGTGACATCAGCTCCGCCCCCCATCAGCCTGATTCTATCGCAGCTGCTGAGTAAGTCCTGGGCTACGCACACACTGCACACACTGGGGAATCATAACATGGTGAGCGGCTGTTATCTGGGAGTGTCAGGGATAATGCAGGCGTGGCCATGTGTGTGAGGGGAAGTCATGTGATGTCAGCTCCTCCCCCGATCAGCCTGATTCTATCACAGCCGCTGAGTAAGTCCTGGGCTACGCACAGGCTGCACACACTGAGGAATCATTACATGGTGAGCGGCTGTTATCTGGGAGTGTCAGGGAATACGCAGGCGTGGCCAGGTGTGTGAGGGGAAGTCATGTGACCTCAGCTCCGCCCCCGATCAGCCTGATTCTATCACAGCCGCTGAGTAAGTGTAATACACTGTAATTTAGTTCTAATCCTTCGCTACCTTTCTTTCTCTTACAGGTTCTGCTTCTTGTCTTCTTCGGATGCGGGGATTCGTTCTCCTCTTTTCGGTAAGTATAGACGATGGTATTTATAATATAACTTTATTTTTTAGATAAGAATAACTGAAGACTTCTACAAATAACTTTTAAGTTTTGACAGATTGTACTATAACACTCTTCCCATAGACAGTATTATCTGACAATGTTAGCAATACAACAATTACTTATATTAGTGTGCTACAAATTTCTCTATTATTTACTTTGTCTGGCTATGTTAGCAATACAACAATTACTTCTATTAGCGTGCTACAAATTACTCTATTATTTACTTTGTCTGGCTATGTTAGCAATACAGCAATTACTTATATTAGTCTGCTATAAATTACTTTAGCATTTTGACAATACAGCTCTCTAACAGGTATTTATCCCAGTCTTTGCAATTTCATAGCTACATCACAGTCTCGCATTCAGCATGAATAGCAACAAATAACTGTTCTCACAACAATGTAGTCTTGCTGCAACTAGGTAGCACTCTCCTGCTCCTAGCAAGTTATGACAGGGGACAAGTTGTCATCCTTTAAGGTAGTAGAGAGAACTGTCCCTGCAGGCTCTTCCTTATTACTGATGAGCAACTGGCTTTTACACTTCAGCTCCTAAATGTCCTGTAGCTAGGGACGGTATAGGGATGGGACGAGTTCAGATGATGATCCCTGTCACTCCTGTATCCTAGACTTTTGCTCCTTAACTCCTCCCTGCTACCACTGTCACAAATAACCTGTCTCCTTTCACTGTGACTGTATCACTCTGGTGATCGTGTAGCCTGTATATTGAGTGGCTCCTTATACTAAGCTCTGCACTGCGCTGTACGGTGGCTGTAGAGGAGGGGGCACAATCGCTATCAGGCTTTCTCTGTTGTTAGCTCGCTCTGTAGCATGCCAGCAGGAAAAGGGGATTAAGCAACCATGATCTCCCTCTGTATAGTATATGGTGACAGTCTCAGTCTCTGTGACAGATGGGGCTGGCTCCACTCACTTGTACACTTGGGGGCAGGCCTAACTGCATCACTGCTCCGCCCAGCGCCGACCTCTGCCGCGACTCCGCCCAGCGCCGGCCTCCTTCTCTTCGGCTCACCTGGTAGTTGGTGACCGCAGCTCCGGGTCCACCCAGCGGGCGGTGTCACGCCGCACGGCGGATTCAGCGTCACCGGAATGAAGCTGGACACTGAATCACCGGAGCGCAGTGCTGGGCAGTCGGGAGGCAGCTATCACAGTAGGACACGCACCATAAGCTTCAACGCTGTCCTTTTTCTCCTTGTGCAGCTCCCTGCTCAACCTCTCACTGGCTCCAACTGACCACTCCGTTAACGGCTGCAGCCTTAAGGCAGTTTCCCCCGTGCTACTCCTGGGGCACCCGTTAGTCCTCCTGCCATAAAACTTTATTGCACTGTGCTTGACAGGGTTGTGCAGGTGTTACACCTCTACTCAGCGGGGTCACTCTTTTACAGTGTTCACATAAGTAGCCCATGACTTAATTAACCTTTATTTAACCATAATTACAAAAACCTCTACTTAAAATAATTTGAGACTGACGCAAATAATTCACGCAGACAAAATAAAGACTCAGACACCAGAATTACGTTTAAAAAGGTCAAAGGAATTATTTATTGAAGACCTTGTTAAGCTAAACTAGAATTTTAAATTTGGAATTTTGGGATCTTAAAGATCAAGTCCCTAACGTTAAACTAAAAAATGGAGGATGGCAAAAAATTCTTAGTCGCTACCACACGCCAGCCCAGTCAACTTGAAACATGTGACTTAAACTTAAGGAGGGGTTCACCACCGCCTCCTAACTGGCACAACCTGCATCGTGAGGATCTCACCACCCCCTAACCTGGCAGAGCAAAAAATGGGCGGTCCCGCAGGGGAACGCCCCTTGTCCACCCGCATGGCGAGGACCACTCGCCGTCCTACGAAAGGGGTGGTGTCCCACGATGACCGCTTATGCCCCCCTTTGACCGCTGGCTGGTAGCGACTTTCCGCCATTTTGGCTGAAAAGCCACCACAAAAATTGCTTAAAAAGACCAAGCGTACCAGCACTCTGAGGGATAACCATCCCACCGCTGGGTACTAAAATAGGGAGGGCGGGAGGGCTTCCAAAGGTAAGAAGGTGGAGGTCACATGGTCCCTAGAGCTTAAGTAGTGCTAAAATGTACCCTCCCCCTTAACTCCTGATAGGCTAACTACTTCTGCCCACCTTATCACTAGGCAGAAAAACCTAGCAGAGTTTTTTCACTGCCTGAACTTTTGCTGACCCTAAGTCAGGGCTCTTATCATGCTTCAAGCTTAAACAGCCTTCAGCTCCATTAAGTAGCCCATGACTTAATTAACCTTTATTTAACCATAATTACAAAAACCTCTACTTAAAATAATTTGAGACTGACGCAAATAATTCACGCAGACAAAATAAAGACTCAGACACCAGAATTACGTTTAAAAAGGTCAAAGGAATTATTTATTGAAGACCTTGTTAAGCTAAACTAGAATTTTAAATTTGGAATTTTGGGATCTTAAAGATCAAGTCCCTAACGTTAAACTAAAAAATGGAGGATGGCAAAAAATTCTTAGTCGCTACCACACGCCAGCCCAGTCAACTTGAAACATGTGACTTAAACTTAAGGAGGGGTTCACCACCGCCTCCTAACTGGCACAACCTGCATCGTGAGGATCTCACCACCCCCTAACCTGGCAGAGCAAAAAATGGGCGGTCCCGCAGGGGAACGCCCCTTGTCCACCCGCATGGCGAGGACCACTCGCCGTCCTACGAAAGGGGTGGTGTCCCACGATGACCGCTTATGCCCCCCTTTGACCGCTGGCTGGTAGCGACTTTCCGCCACAACAAAGGTTGCCTTAAGGCAACCTCCACCGCCATCCCCATTATAAAACCCGAAAGGCCATTAACCCGCCTACTCATGCCCAAACTCTAAAAATATCCTCCAGGAAGATGCAATTTCCCGCAGGGGAAAGATGCACCCCATCCTCACGATAAAACCTCACACTGTCCAAGACCAGCGAAGGATGTTTGACGACAATTCCCCCCATGGCTCTCACAAAAACTCCTATTGCGGAGTTCACCTTCTTGCGAGCCTTTTCAATGGCGGAGATCCTAACTGCACCCCGCCAATGAAACCTGGGAATTATCTCCGACCACACCACCTTAACATTAGGCCAGTGTGCCCTCAACGCCACCAGATCCGACTTGATGCTTAGAATCAAGTCAATCCCTTTGGTAATACCCAGATCATTACCCCCAAGATGAATGACCAGCCACTCAGGCCTGCCCCAGTTCCTCTCATGCCTCATGAGCACTTTCAGGAACTCGACCCAACGCAGACCCCGGACTCCTATCCACCTGACCTGCCTATCACCAAGATAATCGTGTGACCTTCTTGCCATTGGATGCCTACCGGCCCAATAAATAAAAGAATGGCCGATGAGCCATATTTGTCCTGATGAATCCGTTGGAACTGAAAAAATAAGGAGATTCCCTAACATCAGTATCTTAATCTTGAAAAACACAACTTGATACATAATCAACCCATGTGAAGGAGAAAACTTAAAAAACCTCCCGTGGACCAGTTTTGCCAATTGAATTAAGGCCCCCGTGGAGGAAAAAGTAAAAACAACCTTCACACCATCGATTCCGGAACGCTGTCGTTCCAAAACCGACAGTAAACTTCGTTTTAGGGTTGGCGCAACAGGCGCATCTACAACTTATCTAAACGAACATAAGACTTGTATGCATTTGACTTCCACCGGCCTAGCGCCCGGATCTCACTTACCGACGATCCGGACGCCGCCGCCTGTGTAGCCGACCCAATCCGAAAGGAATGGGTCCCATACTCCTGGGGCCTTAGTCCCAGTACCTCTAAACACTGTTTTAAAACCGCAGCAAATTGAAACTTTGACATTGAACTCCCATCTGCATGCAACAAAAACTGCCCTTGAATCCCCGCAGGGCGGATTCCTAAATAAGCTTGCGCCAAGCTGAGCGGGCAGATATCCTTAACGCATTGCGCCTGCAATGTGACCCAGCGCCCCTTCCCCAGTTGATCTGTTTTGGACTTAGCCAACCTGCATAACACGCTGCCACTACCTATTTTGACGTTGCCCACCAGCAAACCAGCCTCTTTGCCCGCTTTGTTCTTAGCCACCAATTCGCTTACTCTAAATGCCCCGAAAAATGCAAACACAAAAGCGGTCCTAAAAAGCAACACCTCAAATGGAGATTCCCCAACATCCGCTAATACCTTAACCAGATCTTTCAGCAGTGCCAAATCAATGGGACGCCTTGCGTCCTTTGTTGCCGGGTTGGCCCTGGCCCACCCTTTCATGGCCTTAGCCAACACAAAGGACCGAGTGGGGTCCTCCTGACCCCGCAGCTTAGAATGAAAAGCTATGCCCGCAAGGGCAATCGACATGGCCCCTTTAGCCCTACCCGCTTCGTAGTGCTCCCACACAAAAACACCCAACCTGTCTTCCATGGACTCACCTTCCCGACCATACCTACCCAGGAAAGCCTGCCAATCCCTCCATGCTGCATCATATGCCCTTTGTGTGGAAGGAGCCAGAGCGTTCCTGGCCAGCCCCACTAACCCGGTTCGATGATCTGCCAGACATAAGGCGGGCATGTCAAACCCACTGGAGAAGCCCCGGGTACCAACTCCCGGAACCTAACCCATTGGAAACGGGACAATGCATCCGCAATGTTATTCTCTATGCCAGGCACATGCCTGGCAGAGAAATTAATATTAAATTGAAGACACTGCAATACTAGATGCCTGAGCAACCGCAAGGTGAACGGGCATGAACTCCTCTGATTGTTTATTGCGTGCACAACCCCCATGTTGTCGCACCGAAAAACTACCTGCCTATCGGCCAATTCACGGGCCCACAACACCAGGGACACCACAATGGGAAACAGCTCCAACAACAGAAGGTTCCTAGTAAAGCCCCTATCCACCCAGGACTTTGGCCATCCCGCAACACACCATTCCAACCTGAAAAAGGCCCCGAACCCACAACTGCCTGACGCATCCGTAAATAACTGCAACGCACTGTTGTAGCAAGGAGGTGCAGGCCACAACACTACCCTGTTGAAAGAAACCAAAAAAGAGGACCAAACCTTTAAATCCTCCCTGATTTCTCTGGATAGGTAAACCGAATGATGGAGCCGAGCAACCCCAGCTGTTGCACGTTCCAATTTGCGACAAAACACACGACCCATGGGTATGATTCTGCACGCAAAGTTGAAAGATCCCAATAAGGACTGAACCTGTTTTAACCGCACTTTCCGCTTACCCAGGCAATCCTCAATGAGACCCAAAAGCTTCTGTACCTTGTCCGCCGGTAGACGGCAGCATCCCGCCTGGGAATCGATTTCGATTCCCAGATAACTGAGGCAATGTGTTGGGCCTTCCGTTTTCCCTTCCGCTATGGGCACCCCTAGCGCTCTGAAAACCCTCTCAGTGACCTCCAATAACTTCTCGCAAACTTTGCTCCCGCCCTGACCCACCAAAAGGAAGTCATCAAGGTAATGAGCAATACCCTGATGCCCTGAAACCGACTGAATGCACCAATGCAAAAAACAACTAAACCTTTCAAAATACGCGCAAGAAACCGAGCACCCCATAGGTAGACATCTATCCACAAAAAACTCACTACCTAACTTGAAACCCAGGAACCGCAAGGAATCCGGGTGTATTGGTAACAACCTAAAAGCAGCTTCGACATCTACCTTTGCTAACAACGCATTACGGCCACAGCCTCTCACTAACTGCAAGGCCTCCTCGAATAACTGGTACCTAACCCTACACAGCTCTTCCGGTATGGCATCATTAACCGACCCCCCATGGGGGTGAGATAGGTGTTGAATCAACCTGAACTTTCCCGGGGTGCTCTTTGGTACAACACCCACCGGAGAAATGCACAAACCCTGTATTGGCGGTACCGCATATGGCCCGCACATACGCCCTAACGCTATTTCCGCATCCACTTTCTGTCGGACAATGAGAGGAAAATCCCTGGCCGATTTTAAATTCCTAACCGCAACAACATGTACTGAACCCTCAATTGGCAACTGAAAACCCCAACGAAAACCATTCAACAAAAAACTGGCAGCCTCACGATCCGGGTAGCTCCTGAGCCACCGGACTAACTCAGCCACCACTATAGGCGAAGGAGCCTTACTTGTGACCTCCAGCGGCTTCACTGGCATCACCGGCCCTACCCGCTGGGGCTGCGGTGCAATCCTTTGCTGGGTGACTGGACCCGCAAACTCTGCAGGAGTGGCGAAAACGACAATTCGCCCCCCTGTTGCACTTCCCCTCATTATAAGCAAAACACTTGCCTTTGCCCGCTACCTTGGGGGACTGAGCTGGCGCCGCTGCCACCTTTTTTCCCGCACCTTCCCCCAGAGGCCTTGTCTGCTGAGTGACCTCCAGCCAGACCTCAACATCTTTGAACCCCATGGGCAACACCGCGTTGCCATCCTGTTTTCGACGAAACTTTTCGTCATACTCCCGCCAGGAATACCCCTTTGTTTTCAAGTACATCTCGTGTACCAAAAACAAATATTTTATAAGATTGGGGTATTCCCCAACCCTGGTCTCGGCATAACAAGCTGCAAAAACTAAAAACCCCTTGAGCCACTGGTGAAAATTTCTAAAGGCATTTTCTCCTATTCCGTCTGCCTTTTTTGCCTTCTCAAAGGCCTGCTTCATGTCATCCGTCAGAGTAAAAATATCCACGTATTTCCCCTTTCTAATCTTTTCTTTCATCCTCTTACGGATGCCCCTGGTGACCGCTGTGTTCGCACAGTGAACCATCTCGGTGAACAGGGGTGGCTCCGCAGGAGGAGGAGCAGCGCTTGTACCCAAAGGCTTGTCCTTTGTGGTAACCTTAGCAACCTGGCGTGCAATCATCCTGGCTAACTTACGCGGGCGCCGAGGGGAATCCGACCCCACACTACTGGTGTCACTATCTGTAGAATCACAAGATGTATGAACCGCACACTCACCCGTGCCTGATGTCCCCGGAGCTTCGTCAGCCGCAACGGCCGACCCGGAAACTGCTGCAGACGTTTCAGGGGCTGTCCTTGGCTCTGTTCGGACTTCTCGACTTCTCCTCCTGGCTGCCATTGCCGTCCCTGCACCCACACTCGCCTGTGAAGACACAACAAGAGACGGGGGGGGGGGGGAAGAAACAACACTGCCCCCTTCGGCCACAACGGAAGCCGAAGCCTCCGCCATGGCCGGAGGGACAACCTCAAAAGCACTTGAAAGCGGGATCCGCTGCTGGTGCGCAGGCCTGATCTGGTTACCATATCCCCCTGATGCTTGGGGAAACCCCCCAACCCCCCCCGCTCCCGGGGGAAACCCGTAACCCTGCCCCATCTGCGGCTGCCAAAAACCTGCATAACTTGACCCTTGTTCCCAAACACTGCCCGCTGAACTGGGTGAGCTGTACCCCTGCGAAACCATGGACCCCCACATAGGCTGGGCCATAGACCCCGAATGATACCCCGCTCTCTGCTGAAAGCCATAACCCGCGGGAAAAACAGGCCTAAAGGGGCCCCCTTGGGGCAACCCCCCTTGACCACTACCCCCCATGTGGGACTGCCAATATGGGGAGCTATGCGGGGCCCACTGTCCCTGCCAACCCAAAATGGGGGAAACCTGAGGCATTGGGAGGGAATGAGGCCCCTGCCAGGTTGCTGCTGACATAATCCCACCCCCTGAAGAAAATCCCGGGTAAACACTTGCTGCAGGTCCCTGCATCTGCCCTGATGTGCCCACAGAACTACTGGGATAAAAAACATTTCCTCCCATCCCTGCCCCTGCAGGTGGCGCTGTTGCACCACCCCTCTGCCCCACCATGGCATTGTAGCCACCAAACCCCAACCCTGGCTCACCAAAAATCCCCTGATTAACCCCAGCATTGGGGAGACCCAAAGCACTTGTCCCCATCCCCACTCTATATTGGGGTCTGAGGCTACCCAATCCCCCTGTCACAGAACCCACATTCATGTTACTTGCAGGCACATAATCCCCCATAGTGAATCCCCCTGTTCCTGTCACCACAGGAGCTGCCTGATCGCTCACCACCCCCCCACCCCCCTCACCATTCCTGCCCCCCCCAGCAGCCTCACTCCCCACAGCCATTAAGTTCACTTGCCCGTTAGCGTTGCTCCCCGCAAGGGAAGCCAACGCTTCATTACCAGCCCCCACACTTGGCGCTTGTATGCCCCCTTGCAGAGCGGGGGACCCCCCAGCCTCAGCAGGCTCTGAGGAGTTCCCCGCCGCCTGCGTTGCCGTGTCAGGCCTCGCGCTCACCAGAGCCGAGGCCTGCACTTCCCGCACATCCCCGCGAGCTGTGAGCGCTGCCGCGTCATCCGGCGCGTCACCCACCTCGCGCCCAGGCCGCGCACCAGCCAGCGCTGCGGCCTGTACCCCGCCCGCCGCTACGCTCCCCGCTGCCACCGTCCCCTCCGCTAGCACCTCCGGTGCCGCCGACTCCGCCCGCAAGCTCTCCCCGCTCCCTGCCCGCTCACTGCCCTGCCCCAACACCGCGGACGGCGCCGGGGAAGGAGAGGTCGGCGGGGGGGCTACCACAACCACCGCGTCACCCCCTGCATCCACTGAGAGGGCAGGCAAAGCCTCCCCCATGTCCTCCACGGCCACTACTCTCACCCTGGGCCGCCGGTACCCCGCAAGGGGCCTGGCAGCGTCCACCAGACGGCGGGGAGGGGGAGCAGAGCGACGTGGCCTAGACATATTCAAATACAGAGATGTAAAAGAAATTAACACTCACCAGATCTGCGCAGGACCCACAGGAACCAGCACTTCCAAAGGTAAGAAGGTGGAGGTCACATGGTCCCTAGAGCTTAAGTAGTGCTAAAATGTACCCTCCCCCTTAACTCCTGATAGGCTAACTACTTCTGCCCACCTTATCACTAGGCAGAAAAACCTAGCAGAGTTTTTTCACTGCCTGAACTTTTGCTGACCCTAAGTCAGGGCTCTTATCATGCTTCAAGCTTAAACAGCCTTCAGCTCCATTAAGCCTTCCTCTCTACCTGTCACCTGAGTCTCTGTGCCATGAGGGTGTTACATAAGTCCTGGGCTACACACACACTGCACACACTGGGGAATCATTACATGGTGAGCGGCTGTTATCTGGGAGTGTCAGGGAATACGCAGGCGTGGCCAGGTGTGTGAGGGGAAGTCATGTGACATCAGCTCCGCCCCTGATCAGCCTGATTCTATCACAGCCGCTGAGTAAGTCCTGGGCTACACACAGACTGCACACACTGGGGAATCATTACATGGTGAGCGGCTGTTATCTGGGAGTGTCAGGTAATACGCAGGCGTGGCAGGTGTGTGAGGCGAAGTCATGTGACATCAACTCCGCCCCCGATCAGCCTGATTCTATCACAGCCACTGAGTAAGTCCTGGGCTACGCACACACTGCACACACTGGGGAATCATTACGTGGTGAGCGGCTGTTATCTGGGAGTGTCAGGGAATACGCAGGCGTGGCCAGGTGTGTGAGGGGAAGTCATGTGACATCAACTCCGCCCCCGATCAGCCTGATTCTATCACAGCCACTGAGTAAGTCCTGGGCTACGCACACACTGCACACACTGGGGAATCATTACATGGTGAGCGGCTGTTATCTGGGAGTGTCAGGGAATACGCAGGCGTGGCCAGGTGTGTGAGGGGAAGTCATGTGACATCAACTCCGCCCCCGATCAGCCTGATTCTATCACAGCCACTGAGTAAGTCCTGGGCTACGCACACACTGCACACACTGGGGAATCATTACATGGTGAGCGGCTGTTATCTGGGAGTGTCAGGGAATACGCAGGCGTGGCCAGGTGTATGAGGGGAAGTCATGTGATGTCAGCTCCGCCCCGATCAGCCTGATTCTATCACAGCCGCTGAGTAAGTCCTGGGCTACGCACACACTGCACACACTGGGGAATCATTACATGGTGAGCGGCTGTTATCTGGGAGTGTCAGGGAATACGCAGGCGTGGCCAGGTGTGTGAGGGGAAGTCATGTGACATCAACTCCGCCCCCGATCAGCCTGATTCTATCACAGCCGCTGAGTAAGTCCTGGGCTACGCACACACTGCACACACTGGGGAATCATTACATGGTGAGCAGCTGTTATCTGGGAGTGTCAGGTGATACGCAGGCGTGGCCAGGTGTATGAGGGGAAGTCATGTGATGTCAGCTCCGCCCCGATCAGCCTGATTCTATCACAGCCGCTGAGTAAGTCCTGGGCTACGCACACACTGCACACACTGGGGAATCATTACATGGTGAGCGGCTGTTATCTGGGAGTGTCAGGGAATACGCAGGCGTGGCCAGGTGTGTAAGGGGAAGTCATGTGACATCAACTCCGCCCCCGATCAGCCTGATTCTATCACAGCCACTGAGTAAGTCCTGGGCTACGCACACACTGCACACACTGGGGAATCATTACATGGTGAGCGGCTGTTATCTGGGAGTGTCAGGGAATACGCAGGCGTGGCCAGGTGTGTGAGGGGAAGTCATGTGACATCAACTCCGCCCCCGATCAGCCTGATTCTATCACAGCCACTGAGTAAGTCCTGGGCTACGCACACACTGCACACACTGGGGAATCATTACATGGTGAGCGGCTGTTATCTGGGAGTGTCAGGGAATACGCAGGCGTGGCCAGGTGTATGAGGGGAAGTCATGTGATGTCAGCTCCGCCCCGATCAGCCTGATTCTATCACAGCCGCTGAGTAAGTCCTGGGCTACGCACACACTGCACACACTGGGGAATCATTACATGGTGAGCGGCTGTTATCTGGGAGTGTCAGGGAATACGCAGGCGTGGCCAGGTGTGTGAGGGGAAGTCATGTGACATCAACTCCGCCCCCGATCAGCCTGATTCTATCACAGCCGCTGAGTAAGTCCTGGGCTACGCACACACTGCACACACTGGGGAATCACTACATGGTGAGCGGCTGTTATCTGGGAGTGTCAGGTGATACGCAGGCGTGGCCAGGTGTGTGAGGGGAAGTCATGTGATGTCAGCTCCGCCCCCGATCAGCCTGATTCTATCACAGCCGCTGAGTAAGTCCTGGGCTACGCACACACTGCACACACTGGGGAATCATTACATGGTGAGCGGCTGTTATCTGGGAGTGTCAGGTAATACGCAGGCGTGGCCAGGTTTGTGAGGGGAAGTCATGTGACATCAGCTCCGCCCCCGATCAGCCTGATTCTATCACAGCCGCTGAGTAAATCCTGGGCTACGCACACACTGCACACACTGGGGAATCATTACATGGTGAGCGGCTGTTATCTGGGAGTGTCAGGGAATACGCAGGCGTGGCCAGGTGTGTGAGGGGAAGTCATGTGACATCAACTCCGCCCCCGATCAGCCTGATTCTATCACAGCCACTGAGTAAGTCCTGGGCTACGCACACACTGCACACACTGGGGAATCATTACATGGTGAGCGGCTGTTATCTGGGAGTGTCAGGGAATACGCAGGCGTGGCCAGGTGTATGAGGGGAAGTCATGTGATGTCAGCTCCGCCCCGATCAGCCTGATTCTATCACAGCCGCTGAGTAAGTCCTGGGCTACGCACACACTGCACACACTGGGGAATCATTACATGGTGAGCGGCTGTTATCTGGGAGTGTCAGGGAATACGCAGGCGTGGCCAGGTGTGTGAGGGGAAGTCATGTGACATCAACTCCGCCCCCGATCAGCCTGATTCTATCACAGCCGCTGAGTAAGTCCTGGGCTACGCACACACTGCACACACTGGGGAATCATTACATGGTGAGCGGCTGTTATCTGGGAGTGTCAGGTGATACGCAGGCGTGGCCAGGTGTGTGAGGGGAAGTCATGTGATGTCAGCTCCGCCCCCGATCAGCCTGATTCTATCACAGCCGCTGAGTAAGTCCTGGGCTACGCACACACTGCACACACTGGGGAATCATTACATGGTGAGCGGCTGTTATCTGGGAGTGTCAGGTAATACGCAGGCGTGGCCAGGTTTGTGAGGGGAAGTCATGTGACATCAGCTCCGCCCCCGATCAGCCTGATTCTATCACAGCCGCTGAGTAAATCCTGGGCTACGCACACACTGCACACACTGGGGAATCATTACATGGTGAGCGGCTGTTATCTGGGAGTGTCAGGGAATACGCAGGCGTGGCCAGGTGTATGAGGGGAAGTCATGTGACATCAGCTCCGCCCCGATCAGCCTGATTCTATCGCAGCCGCTGAGTAAGTCCTGGGTTACGCACAGACTGCACACACTGGGGAATCATTACATGGTGAGCGGCTGTTATCTGGGAGTGTCAGGGAATACGCAGGCGTGGCCAGGTGTGTGAGAGGTGTCAGGGGATGCGCAGGGCTACAATATTTTCATAAGCTGTGCTAAGCAGTTTGCAGGTTTGCATGGGGTGGGATTTCACAGGGCTATGAAAATTAGGTCAGATCAGGCCCGTGGTAAACCTTTGGGTATTTAGTACATACACTCTACTATGTGGATAAAAAAATATTTTTGTACTTAAGGTCTAAATGCACATGGACTGTTATCAACGGACTGCGCATGTGTTCCATACACATCGCACATACGCGAGGGGAATTGCGTATGAATTATAAACGCAAAGCAGCCGGAGCCTGACTGACAGGAAGTCCATGTGTGGGGGTGGTAACTGATTTATGTTTTATGGGAGTGCGCAGGTGTTTTATGGGTGGGTCTGTGACGTCCATGCTGCCATCGTTCAGCCCCTCTCAGTCCACTTTGCATTAGTAAGTAAATGTAATAAATAAACACATACAGTAGCTGTATATAATATATAATAAATCCCATTAAACACTGAATATTTCTAACTGGGGTATTTATTAAAACTTGTATAAAGATAAAGTGGAGAAAATAAAGCATTGATTAGTCAGTTCCTAACGGTCATTGGTTATTGTTTTATATCACCCCCCCAGGGGCTGGCTGGCAACTTTAGGCCTGGGGGGCAAGTCCAGAGCACTGGCCCATGAGTAACAGCGTTTGGCTGACAAAACCCCCTGCTCTCCCTATGTAATAATAATAAACAACAGCAGCAGCAGGACCCCGCAGGCTGTTCCTCTACTATAATAATAAACCAGGACACCACATGCTGCTCCCACTGCATAAAAAGAATAGGACACCACACACTGCTCCCCTGCATAATAACCAGAGGACAACACAGGCTGCTGCTCCTGCATAATAACACGGCACCACAGGCTGCTCCCCCTGCAAAATAACAAGACACAACAGACTGCTACCTCTGCATAATAACTGGACACCACACACTGCTCCCCCTGCATAATAACTGGACACCACACACTGCTCCCCCTGCATAATAACTGGACACCACACACTGCTCCCCCTGCATAATAACTGGACACCACAGGCTGCTCCTCCTGCATAATAGCTGGCCAACACAGGCTTCTCCCCCTGCATAATAAAAGATCACCACAGGCTGCTGCTCCTGCATAATAACACAACACAACAGGCTGCTCTTCCGGCATAATAACTGGACACCACAGGCTGCTCCCCCTGCATAATAACTGGACACCACACACTGCTCCCCCTGCATAATAACTGGACACCACAGGTTGCTGCTCCTGCATAATAACACAACACAACAGGCTGCTCTTCCTGCATAATAACACAACACCACAGGCTGCTCCCCCTGCATAATAACTGGACACCACACACTGCTCCACCTGCATAATAACTGGACACCACAGGCTGCTCCCCCTGCATAATAGCTGGACACCACAGGCTGCTCCCCCTGCATAATAACTGGACATCACAGGCTGCTCCCCCTGCATAATAACGACACCACAGGCTGCTCCTCCTGCATAATATCAGGACACTACAAGCTACTCCTCCTGCATAATATCAGGACACTACAAGCTACTCCCCCTGCATAACAGGACTGAAGATTCAGGACACCACAGGCTTCTCCTCAGTCCTGTTCTCCCTCTATACAGATGCTCTTACCTGAGGCAGTGAGACTGAGTTTGGGCAGACACCACAGGTTTCTCCTCAGTCAGTAGTCAGTACCTGCAGCACTAGCACGGGGAAGGTGGACACACAGGCCGGCCGCCGGAAGTGGGGTGCCGTGTGATGATGGTCGGCACAGGCAGGCTGCTTGCTGGCTAGACATGTCCCCAGTGCAGGAGGCCGGCGGCCATTTTATTAAAGCCCAGACAGTGCTGCTGATGCTCTGCTGATACATTGGACCACCAGGCGGCCCTCAGTACTAATTAATAAAGTGGCCCGGGGGGCACATGGCACCCTGCCCCCCGGCCCAGCCCGCCCCTGCACCCCCCCCCCCCCCCCCCCCATGATCTCTCTAAGTTTGGATAAATACCCTCATAGTCACCTGTGATAACATCATGCAAACACAAATAGGGATATTAAGCAGACACATGTCACAAGAACGTCGATAAACTAGGACTCCTGATCATGGTCACATGAACAACATTTACTAAGAGATTCTGCTATAGACTAATGCTGTGTACACACGGGGCGATAGGGGCTGAAATCGCTGGGAATATGGTCGCTGAGCGACCATATTGCCAGTGATTGGAGTGTGCACCAGCGATAAATCGCCAGGTGCGCGCTCCCGTTTTCAGCCCCTGAATGGTCGCTGGTCGGAGGAACATGCTCCTCCGACCAGCGACATCCCCTGCCTCTTCACCCAGCAGTGTTTAAATTTTCATCTGCGACCATCTCTGGTCGCAGATGAAAACGGGACACGGGGCAATATGATTGCTGAGCAATATATTGCTAGCAATATATTGCCAGCGATCATATTGCCCCGTGTGTACGCACCTTAATGGGATGCGGTCATCTATTAGAATGAACTTAGGTCTACAGTCATTAGGTCGACCCCACTAGGTCGACTGTCAGGAAGGTCGACCTGACTTAAGGTCGACATGGGCCAAGGTCGACATGACTTAAGGTCGAATTTGCATAAAGGTCGACATGAGGAAGGTCGACTGGTCATAAGGTCGACATGGGTTTTTCACTGTTTTTTGAGCCGACATGTGCCCACAGGCGGTATTTCATGCCCTACCATCCACTAGGGCGTGGTGGGAGAATAAAATAGTGTGCCGAGCGCAGCGAGGCACCGTGCCCGAAGCATTGCGAGCGATGCGAGGGTCCGATTCTCATTGCCAACTGTGTCCATGTCGACTGTGTCGACATTCGGATAAAAAAACAGTGAAAAACCCATGTCGACCTTATGACCAGTCGACCTTCCTCATGTCGACCTTTATGCAAATTCGACCTTAAGTCATGTCGACCTTGGCCCATGTCGACCTTAAGTCAGGTCGAGCTTCCTGCCAGTCGACCTACTGGGGTCGACCTAATGACTGTAGACCTAAGTTCATTCTGACAGATGTACCGCTTCCGTAGTGCCGGCCCTGGAGGCAGGGAGATGTCAGACATAATACGCCTGGAGTGGAAGAGTAGCTGGGCTGCAGCATTGAGAATTGGAGTGTGGATCAGTAGTCAGGGAGGCCAGATGGGAGGAAGTCCAATCTAGGGATGATTAGTGATTGGATGAGGGTCTTAGTAGCCTCATTAATATGTCTGACATCTCCCTGCCTCCAGGGCCGGCACTACCACTAGGCATCTTTAGGAATTTGCCTTGGGGCGTCGGCCACTGGAGGTGAGCGACGCCTACACCAACCCCCCCACCCGTGAACCGACTCAGCAGCGGTCGCATCCCCAATCCCCCACTGTAGAGCGTGTCAGTGGTGGGGCTTGTCTAAAAGCCCCTCGCACTTGTAGAGTGACTTGGCGGGAGCAGTGGACCTGCACCCTGTGGAGCGATTTGGCGGCCGAAGCACTACCCCCTTCCTGGTGGCGGCCGCAATCCCCCCCCCATATGGTGGCAGCTTCACCCCCCCCCCCCCCGTCGGCAGCCGCATCCTTCCACCACTGTGGCGGTAGCCGTACCCCACCCCCCATCTGAGCAGATGATCGGCAATGCGCCCCCACCTGGGGTGCTGTGGTGCCTTGCCTACCTCCCTGTTATACCCCTTTAACATGTGCTGCTTAAAAGCAACGTCATGTCCAGGTTGGGCCCAAAACATGGGATTTTGCCAGCTTGATATTTCTGCAAAATTTCCAAGTCACAATTTGGGAAGGGGTATTACAGACCTTAAGCTGGCCATACATCAGGAAGTCCTAGGGTTACCGGTACTTGTGTACTAGCACGGCGCCCACGATATAATCCGTCACATGACCAGTCGAGATTGGACCCAAACTTATTCTGGTTTATGAGGGCCTCACTTCCCCTTCAGAATCCAATTCAAGCTTTTCACACTCATTTACAAAGCTCTCACCCTCTCCTATCCTCTCCCATTTACGGGATGTACCCTATCTCTCAATACACTCCTTCCCATTCTCTTCTCTCCGATTTTCCTGTGCTGCTCCCTACCGCTGGAACTCTCCCTCTCTATATCAGACTGCCCGCTTCTCTTCAAAACTTCAAACATACTCTCAAGACCCACTCCTTCACAAAGCCAGGCAACTCTCCTCCTAACCCAATAGCCCGAGGGGCCAATCAGAACATGGGTGTTGGGGCAGCGCTAAGCCCCTTGGATACATGTAAAAATATATATATATATGGTCCTGCTTTGACATTGATAGAGGGAAACCATATGGTTCACCCCCAATCGATTCCAAAACTATTCTACATCAGACATAAACCATTGATATTTGGAATCATCAATGGCCGATCATCAATCACTACACAGGACTGGCTAGGGGGAAAGGTGAAGGCAGTGCCATCAATGTCAGGACCACCTTACCAACTTTTTTGCCTCCTAATTAATCATGATATTCCAAATAATAATAATAATAATAATAATAATAATAATAATAATAATAATAATAATAATAATAATTAAAAGGGTTTAAGTTCTTTTTCTGTGATCTAAAAAAGGTACATGTATTGATTATTGTAGAAGTCTGGAAGCAGATTCCCCCATCTGTGTGTCCTGTCTGTGCATTGTGTAGTTCCCTCATACACATCACACTGAATAGAACTTTTTCTTTTCCTAATTAACCAAGTGAATTTGTCAAAATAGGTGTGAAAATTTCCAAGCAAACATGTTAATTCATCATAATGACCATCTAGGAAATATAAATCTTTTTGTGTAAAACATTTTTTATTTGACTTTATATAACAAATGTGAGCGGTGCCGGCACTTTTAGCGGATATTTTGCACATCTCTTACAGGGATGCTTGCACTCAAAGGATTAATTGCATGGCATACAGTAGTTGCACCTCCTGTCTAGGTGGAGCATCCTGTGGATAGTATAAATGAGGTCCTCGGAGACAAGTTCGTTATCAGAAAGAGTCAGAGGAAGAGAGAGCTACTGGTCTAAGTATGAGCTTTATTATTATTGCTTATGGATAAAGTAACATACTGTGATTGCTATAATAGATATAGTATATATATTTATGATCCTTATTTTTATTTTTAACCACTTTTAATATGTCTTTATGTCAGATAAATTTGTATTTAACTGTATTATGGGTTACATGTCTCTAGTATATATCCACTTAATAAAATAACACCCTACTGTAGCTATAATATTTGTCTAGAAAACACATTTCACAGAGAAGCCGCCCACAGTGCCAGATGTAAATGCTTTTGCTGAGCATTGCAATAGTCATATTTATTAAATATCCTCAATGTATTAATAGAATAAATACAATATCAATATTGTGTAATGTGATAACCTACCATCGGCTTCATTATTTTTTACTAGTTAAAAGCAATGTGCTTTCACTTTGCGTGATGAAAGTTTTTACTTCCACTTTGAGCTGTGACAGTTTTTACTTCCACTTTGAGCTGTGACAGTTTTTAGCCCACAAACTTTCCACCCCACCCCCCAGTGACTATCTGTTCCTATCTCCAATCTGTTTTCCCGGTTCCCTCTCCCCATATCCAGCAAATATGAAACAGATCAGTGTCCCTGCAAAAAATGCTTTCACTTCCTTTCTTTTAGAACACAAAGAAGTAATTTGGTTTGGTCCATCGAGCGGCCTCTGGTGGGCACTGGCGGTACTTCATCTCATAGAGGGGCGGAGTAGTTAGCCATATGTATATATATATATATATACTAGGTGATTCATCGCGCCCTACGGGCGCTCTTCACACCGGCGTAAGGGGCTGCGCCCCCTTAATTTGTGAACATTTGTATATGAGAAAGATGGTTAGAATTGTATGAAAGATGGCCTGTATTGCAACTTGAGTTATAGGTGAAATGTGTTAAATAGAGAGCATATGATGTGGAAGGGGGTGTGTATTGTTTTGTTTAATTAAAAAGCGGTTACAGAGTAAGATGTACATTGATAGTGTGGATGGTACAGTGACATTTGTGGGTGTGTGGGGGGGGGGGGGGTGCGTGCATGTTGTTTAGGTGTGTGTGTGCAATAGTATAGTAGGGTGTTTTGGGGTCAGCGGCTCCCCACTGGCGGAGGTCACGACACAGGAAAACAGGAGGCTAGGTAGTGATAGGGGTGTGTGGGAATAAGGGGGACTAAAGAGGAGGGTGGGGGACACTGTGCAGCTTCTGCCAGTGGGTGGGGGTCCAGCGTGGCAGCACAGGAGTACAGAACGGTGGCCCTGAGTCAGTGTCTCCTCCTACTGGGTGGGAGTTAGGGTACATGAGAGCAGGAGGCTGGGCTATGAGGCATGATAGGGGCATGTGGGCAACACAGCGTCAGCGACTCCCCAGTGGTGGAAGTTACAGTTCAGGAGAGCAGGAAGCTGGGTAGTGATAGGGGTGTGTGAGTATACGGGGGGCTAAAGAGGGGCTTAGGGGTGCCGTGAATTGTGGGAGGGGCGTGGGGGGTGGCGTGAATCAAGGGAGGGAGGGGGCGCAGGTGTCCGCGGAACGCGGGAGAGGGCGGGGGTCCGCAAAGCGTGGGAGGGGGCGTGAATTGCGGGAGGGGGGGGTTGCGAATTGCGGGAGGGGGGTGTGTGCGGGGGGTGACGTGAATCGTGGGGGGTGCGCGGGGAGTCCGTGAATTGTGGGAGGGGGGGGCACGGAGCGCGATAAATCACCTAGTTGGTTATATATTCTTGTAGAAGGATGGTAGGATGTTGCTGTCATTCAGAATGCATTTACATAAACAGTAATAGTAGCAGTAAAAGATCTGACTTAAAACACCTACAGTAAAACAGAACAGGTGTTATATATTATACAAAGAATTGGTTGATGATGTGTAGGTTGACGTGCACATAGTTGTCACTGTAAAAAAATTGCTACAAGAAAAAATCAACACAGAAAGGTCAACACATGTAAATGTTCACATAAGTGTGGCACTTCATTGGTGTCCATGTCGACACATGAGAATGAATATGAAAACATTAAAAAAAGAAAAATAAATCTTCAAAAACTCATGTCAACCTTTTTCATTGTCGACCATAGCCGTGTCAGTGTTTTGCATGTGCCATTTAATCCTGGGGTTGCCGTGAATCGCGAGCGGGGGTGGGGGGGGGAGGAGGTGAGGTGTGTCCGCGAATCACGGGAGGAGGGGTCGTGGGTGGATGCCGTGAATTGCGGGAGGGGGGGTCGTGGGGGGGGTGTGGGTGCCGCGAATCGTGGGAGGGGGGGACGTGGGGGGTTGCAGTGAATCGTGGGAGGGTGGGTCGCAGGGGCGGGGGGTTGCCGCAATAACAGGGGGGGGAATCGCGGTAGGGGGGGTCGCGGGGTGTGGGGGGTACCGCGAGGAAGGGGGGGCCTGGGGGTTGGCACAAATCGTGGGAGGGGGGGTCGCGGGGTGCCACGAATCACAGGAGGGGGTGTGTCACGGGGTGGGGCCGCAAATCACGGGAGTCGCCGTGATTTGGGGGGGGTGTGTGCTGTGAATCGCGGGAGGGGGGTCGCCGCGAATCGCCACAAGAAAAAATCAACACAGAAAGGTCAACACATGTAAATGTTGACATAAGTGTGGCACTTCATTGGTGTCCATGTCGACACATGAGAATGAATATGAAAACATTGAAAAAGTGAAAAATAAATCTTCAAAAACTCATGTCAACCTTTTTCATTGTCGACCATAGCCATGTCAGTGTTTTGCATGTGCCATTTAATCGTGGGGTTGCCATGAATGGGGGGGGAGGGACACATTGCTCTGTTTCTGGACTTTCTTCTTAATTTATGGATTACCATCACCTGTGCTTAAACACCTTTCTTATCAATTACCCTGTTTAAAACAGGTGATGACAATCATAAATTAAGATGGAAGTCCACAAACAGAGCATTCTGTCCCTCCTGGAGAGGGTCATGTTGGGAGGTATGGAGGTGTGGGGCGCTCACCTGGTGTGTCTGGTGAGTAGCTGTGTCTTTGCTGTGTAACATGGAGAGGCAGAGGGTGTCTGGCACTGTGGGCTCACTGGGCTGGTTCTCTGTCGTGTGAGTCAGTCATGTGAGTCAAAGGCTCCACCCAGCGTTACAGCTTCAGGCACACTTTGAGTGACAGATGTAGCCAAATATGTAGCCATGCACTTTAGGAGGAGATAGTGGGGGCCTTGATAAAGGTCTGGTGGCGGACCGAAACGTTGGCCCTTGGCCCACTGTCATGCACTTTGCACTTTATTTTGGTGAGATGGACTAAATAAAGGAAAAAAAATTGTCTGTTTTCAAGAAGACCGGTGAGTGTCCTCATTCTTTGTGGCTATATATATATATATATATATATATATATATATATATATATATATATATATATATATATATATATATATGTCAGAGAATACGAATGATAACATACAAACGTTGCTGTCACTCATGGTTAGTGGTTGGGTGAAGCCATTTATTGTCAAACAACTGTGTTTACTCTTTTTAAATCATAATGACAACAAAAACTGCCCAACTGACCCTGATCAAAAGTTTACATATCCTGGAGATTTTGGCCTCATAACATGCAGAAAAGGTGACGCAAACAGGATTGAATGGCTACTAAAGGTAACCACCTGTGGTCCTCACCTGTGATCTGTTTGCTTGTAATCAGTGTGTGTGTGTGTGTGTGTGTGTGTGTGTGTGTGTGTGTGTGTATAAAAGATAAGTGAGTTACTGGTCTCCAGAAAGACCCTTGCATCTTTCATCCACTGCCACACTGAATTCTGAGTCATGGGGAAAGCAAAAAAATTGTCAAAGGATCTGTGGGAAAAGGTAATTGAACTGTATAAAACAGGAAAGGGATATAAAAGATATCCAAGCAATTTAGAATGCCAATCAGCAGTATTCAAACTCTAATTAAGAAGTGGAAAATTAGGGATTCTGTGGAAACCAAATCAGGAAGGCCAACAAAAAGTCCAGCCACAACTGCCAGGAAAATAGTTTGGAATGCAAAGAAAAATCCACAAATAACTGCAGCTGAAATACAGTTCTCTCTGAAAAAAGTGGTGTGATTGTGTCAAGATGCACAATAAGGAGGCATTTGAAGAAAAATGGGCTGCATGGTCGAGTCGCCAGAAGAAAGCCATTATTACGCAAATGCCACAAAGCATCCCACTTACAATACTCCAAACAGCACAGAGACAAACCTCAAAACTTCTGGAACAAAGTCATTTGGAGTGATGAGACCAAAATTGAACTTTTTGGCCACAACCATAAACATTACATTTGGAGAGGAGTCAACAAGGCCTATGATGAAAGGTACACCATTCCTACTGGGAAACACGGAGGTGGATCGCTGATGTTTTGGGGATGTGTGGGGATGCAAAATGAATGCAGCATGTTATCAGAAAATACTGGAGGAAAATTTGCACTCATCGGCCTGGAAGCTGCACATGGAACGTACATAAGTTCAAGTTACTAGGGATTACGATCTCTGAGGACCTATCATGGACCTCTCATATTGGGTTGATAGCTAAGAAAGCCCAACAGCGTCTCTTCTTTTTGAGGAGACTGAGGGCAGCCAATTTTTCCCAGGAAAACTTAGTCAGATTTTACAGCTGTGTTATTAAAAGTATTTTATCCTATTGTATTACAGTATGGTTTGGAAATAGCTTAACTAAGGATCTGAAGAAATTAACCAGGGTAGTACATACTGCTGAAACTATTATTGCCTGTGACCTGTCCACTATCTCAGATATTTTTGTAAAAAACTGTAGACGTAAGAGAGATAGCATTATGCGAGATCATTATCACCCTTACAATTATGCCTTTTCCTTTTTACCATCAAACAGACGGTAGAGGAGTATAAAAGCTAGAACCTCTCGTCTGAAAAATAGCTTCTTTCCTACCGCAGTGTGTGATTTTAACTTAAACTGTTAACACTGTTGTCTTCTGTTGTATCTCCTCTGGGACTAAGATTGTAATTTCGTTGTGTTAGCAACTGTGCTGGTTGTTTTTTTACAATGACAATAAATTATCTTATCTTATCTATCTTATCTTATCTCTATCATAAACGTTCCAACATGACAATGATCCAAAACACAAGGCCAAGTCAACCTGTCATTGGCTACAGAAGAATAAAGTGAAGGTTCTGGATTGGCCATCTCAGTCTCCTGACCTTAATATAATTAAGCCACTCTGGGGAGATCTAAAATGTGCAGTTCATGCCAGAAAGCCCAAGAATTTACAGGAACTGAAGCCATTTTGCCAAGAAGAATGGGCAGCTTTACCATCTGAGAAAATAAAGAGACTCATCCACAACTACCACAAAAGACTTCAAGCTGTCATTGATGTTAAAGGGGACAATACACGGTATTAAGAACTGGGGTATGTAAACTTTTGATCAGGGTCAGTTGTGTTGTTTCTGTTGTCATTATGATTTAAGAAGAGTAAACACAGTTGTTTGACTATAAATGGCTTCACCCAACAACTAACCATTAGTGAAAGAAAAGTTTGAGAGTTATCATTCATATAATCTGATAAATGTGGAGAAAATCACAAATTCTGCTAGGGTATGTACACTTATGAACCCAACTGCAAGTACAAAGCAGAAATAGACTCTGTTATCAGTCTTGGACTGTCCAATGGGTGGATAGATGAGGGGATCGCGGAGTTCCTTACACAGGAGTTTCCGCGGATTCCCCTCATCTATGACATTTTGCTCCTGAAGAAGCTGGGTGCTCTAGCCCAGAGAAACGCGTTGAGCTGTTTATCAAGTGGACAACTTCATCTCCAGCACACCTTTTTAGCCTGAATTCATCCACAGAACCAAGACATCACTTAGTGCATTTGCACCATCCCATCCGGACTCATTATCCGAGGCAGACACGGAACATCCTTCATCCTCCAGGTTTTACCATCTTTCCACCAGAGACACCTAATTCTACATCTGGACTCTGTTGCTTGGATCGCCATTGGCCACCTGGTTATCTGCTTTAATGGGACTACATTCTAAGATGTCTATGTGGTAATATACTAATTATATGCTATATTCATACCATTACTGTGCTGTGATTTGAATGTCCACATGTGTATATTTATACATTTTATATTACTGTAACCCCCTTTTTTATGAAGTATCAAACTTCTATATGCTATTACAGCTTTTTAAATTCTATTATAATAAATTGTATTTTGTACAGGATACCGTTCCACATATTTTTGTTTTAATTTATATTCAGCCAGTGCTGGTACATACTTCTTTTATTTTTTCCTACCCAAAATACACAAGTCTATGATAGCGCCCCCTGGACGGCCAATCATTTCCTCAATTGTCTCATTATGCCAACCGATTTCCCAATATGTGGATTTCCACCTTCAATCTGTAGTCCAGAATACCCCTTACTGGTTACGGGATACCACCCACTTTTTGAATAAGCTGATGATGTTTGACAAGCCACTCTCCAACAGTATGCTGGTGACAATGGATGTCACCAGCCTATATACAAACATAGGCCATGAGGAGGGAGTGGCTGCCATTCGACGAACCATCACTGGGAGCTCACACTACAATGGTCCTGCATCTGAGTTTTTGATTTTACTTATCGAAGTCATATTACACAAAAATTATTTTATTTTCGATAATAATTTTTATTTACAGTTGAAGGGGACCGCGATGGGGTCAAACATGGCCCCATCGTATGCGAACCTGTTTATGTATGATTTTGAACATCGTTACATCATGTCAGATGCTAAATTTTCTTCTTTCATTTCGATGTACGTTCGATATATCGATGATTTATTTTTTGTTTGGACGGGTAGTGTTGAGCTCCTGGATGAATTCGTTGGGCAGCTTAACGCCCTCCCGGGCTCCATCAGGTTCACCCACAGTGTTAGTCTTTTATCCATAGATTTTTTTGATGTTTCTGTGTCGATTGTGGAAGGTCGTTTTGTCACCCGATTATATAGAAAGCCTACGGACAAAAATAGTCTGCTTCCAGCAACTAGCTTTCACCCACAACCACTTAAAGCCGGGCTACCGTATGCCCAATTGCTTAGGGCGGTACGTATCTCTTCATGTCAAGATGAACTAACCAGTGTCCTTGATTACATGAGTAAGAGCTTCTTGGATAGAGGCTATGCCAAGAAAGACATTGAGCGTGCAAGAGAGAAATGCCTTGCTTTGAAACGGGATGATCTTCTCAATGTGACAACTGAGAGGAAAGATAAGGAGGATAGGATGATGTTCTCAAACACGTACTCGATAACGTCTGGCAAATTACGGTCTGCTATGATGACACATTGGCACATCCTCAGCTCGGACCCCGTAATAGGGGATATGTGTAAAAAAAACCCCGATGTTTTGCTACAAACGAAGCCAGAACATAAAGCAAAGCTTAGTCTATTCAGACATTAGTCCCAGAGTGGACAGGGCTGAAACATGGCTCGGTGGCAGAAAAGGCTCCTTTAGATGCCCGGGGTGCGTCAATTGCAAGCATATAATCACAGGCAGCAGCTGGCAGCATGTTCTGATGGGTCCTACGTATGATTTGAGACATCGCATGGACTGCAACACAAGATAAGTGGTGTATATTGTTGTGTGCCCATGCCAAAAAGTTTATGTGGGCAAAACAGTGCGCACATTAAAGGAAAGGATCGCAGCTTACAGATCCTCTGTGAAAAAAGCACTACTTTAAGTTGAGAATACTACTCCTCCCGTTGCAAGACACTACGCCAATTTTGGACACAAGATGCGCGAATTTAAATTTATGCCCATTGATCATAAGACTCGGGGGTGATAGACACAAGAGACTCCTTCAGCGTGAGAGCCAGTGGATATACAATCTACGTTCACTGGCTCCACAAGGATTAAATGAAGAAATTAATATGTCTATATTTATCTAGGCTTATTGGGTTGATACCTGATGGTGCCCATTGGATCATGATATGATCCTGGGTCTATGTTTAAACAGTCCTAATTATCCTGTTTATCTGTTATGCTAATAGATGTCTTTTATAAGTTTCCTTTGTCCTTATTTTTATTTTTATTTTTTCTGCCTTGTCGCAATTATAATGGAATCTATTGTTGTTATGGAAGCGTGCTGATAACTGAATAATAACCTATCTTGTAGATTTATGATGAAAAGCACTGCCCAGCAAAATGTATTGAATATGGTTTCATTTAGTGCGATGTATTTATGTGCACTATTTTGTTTGTTTTGGACTTGGAGTATACCGGGTCACCATGGCAACGGTGACGCACCACTGACTAGTTCCGGTATGTGCGCCAGTCTACACGGCCCCCCATACCCTATGACCGCTCCGTTAGTTCCCCTTCCGGTTCTTTGGTTCCGGATAGAGGAGGATGACGCGGCGGATAGGAATGGCGGTGGGAGACAGACGGCGACACGGAGCAGGATAGCGTGGTGATGTACCTGCCTCAGGTGAGTAGTGGTATGGTCCACTTGCTTATATGTACCATCTAGACCCTTGCAGTTGTGGCTACCCTTTGAAAAAGGCGCTTGTGCGCCGAAACGGCCCGTCAGGGTACATGCTTGGCTCTTTGGCTGTACTGTCATGCTGCTTCTACATGGAATAAGCTGCCTATGCCTGTTGTACAGATGAGTACCTTCTTCATGTGTTGTTATTAAAACTGCCTTTATACGTTTATTGGATGTGCTGGTCCCATCTTTTGCATATTCTATGCAACTGGAGAGAGACTATCCTAAATCTATGACCTGGCACTCCCCATTGCCTATTGCTAGTGTGCGTCTCCCATCTGTAACATATATATATATATATATATATATATATATATATATATATATATATATATATATACACTAAACATCGGCACTCACCTTTCCTAGTTTTGGGGTGCCCTATGGCTTGTGACCACATTGTTTAAACAGACATTGTAGGGGCTCTGCACACACTAAATTAACTGATAATAAATAGTGGAGATTTGGTTCATGAATTGATCCATGCATTTAAGCCTGCAGCCCCCTTCACGGGACCCCACTTTTCTGCAGGTCCTAACACTATCGCTGAAAATGGCTACAATACACATAGCTATCACATCAATGTTTGATTCCAGGCATGCTATCTGGTCTAAAGCTCACAGCAGACTTTGCTTTTATAGGTGAGCAGCTACCAACACACCTGTCACTAATCATCTAGGGAAATGGTTAACATAAGCTATGGAATCTTAGTTAAAGCAGGGTGCATGAGAGAATGTGACCACAATAAGACTAATTAAAAAAATTAATCTAATATACAATATATACACTAAACATCGGCACTCACCTTTCCTAGTTTTGGGGTGCCCTATGGCTTGTGACCACATTGTTTAAACAGACATTCTCTCATGCATCCTGTTTTAGCTAAGACTCCATAGCTAAGACTAATCATCTAGTTCCCTAGATGATTAGTGACAGGAGTGTTGGTAACGGCTCACCTATAAAATCACAGACTGCTGTGAGCTTTAGACCAGATAGCATGCCTGGAATCAAACATGTGATAGCCATATTGAGCGATAGTGCTAGGACCTGCAGAAAAGTGGGGTCCCGTGAAGGGGGCTGCAGGCTTAAATGCATTGATCAATTCATGAACCAAATCTCCACTATTTATTATCAGTTAATTTAGTGTGTGCAGAGCCCCTACAATGTCTGTATATATATATATATATATATATATATATATATATATATATATATATATGTGTGTGTGTGTGTATTGTCCCCACCTTCATATTTAAAATTAGATGTGATTTTTGTATTTTCACAGGTATATATCAAAATGTTACAATATTACGCAGTCCTACTCCTACTGGCAATTGGTAAGAAGAAGAACCATGAAATACTGTATAAAGTAATTTCATTTTTTTTTAAATAAATATATATTTGTATTGGAGATTCATAATATTGGACCAAGGAAGGGAGGAGAAAATAGACAAATACTAAATTACACATTCATGTAAAACAAAACTTTCTCATTTATCTAATTCAAGTAAATTGTTTACCAAACAGCGCTACCTTGGTATGCTCCCATAAAACAATACACCACTAAGTGATAAATTGGTGATACAGAACTTTATAAAAGCAGGTTGAATTTCCGATATCAGGAGTTATTCAGTCCGAAATTACATAAAAATACCCTTTGTCCCCCAATAATGGATCCTACATCTTCTGGGAAAGCAGCTCTGGGAGTCGGGTAGCAGCTTGTGCCTGGGATTCTATTTGTCCTGCTTTTAAATCGTCAACTCTTGTGAGTTTATTACACACATTAAAATATCAATTTGTTTAAAGTACTACACCATGATGTTTTTTTTTTTTTGTGTGTCCTTACTGTAAGTCCCATTGTGGGGGGACAAAGGGTATTTTTATGTCATTTCAGACTGAATACTCCTGATATTGGATATTCAACCTGCTTACAAAGTTCTGTATCACTAATGCCCCTTTCAGACCGCACTTTAAAAACGGTATATTGCCGTTTTTTTACCGTTTTAAAACGGTAATGTGTGCGGTCTGAAAGGTGCAGGACCACTTATCCGGTTAGAAAAAAACGTTTTTTCTAACCGGTTAAAATGCAGGGTCCTACCCGTTTCAGAACCGGTATTTTAGGCTCAAAATCGGTTCTGAAACGGTATTTAGGACCCAGCCAATGAGCTGGGTCCTAAATTCAGCACAGTGAATACTTAATGAGCGCTCATTAAGTATTCACAGCACTGGAGCCCCCCCGCGCGTGTCGACACCCCCCGCGCGCGTGTCGACGCCCCCCGCGCGTGTCGACCCCCCCCGCGTGTCGGCGCCCCCCGTGTCGACTTACCCCGTGCCGGTATCTCCGTTGTGGTTCCCGGCACTGCAGCTCAGTATGCTCGGAAAGCACTTATGAAAAAAGTGTCTTTCAGAAAATGGCTGCCCCCATACGAAAGACAGTTTTTTTAAACAGGGTTTTTCTATGGGGCAGCCATTTTCTGGAAGACACTTTTTTCATAAGTGCTTTCCGAGCATACTGAGCTGCAGTGCCGGGATCCACAACGGAGGTACCGGCACGGGGTAAGTCGACACGGGGGGGGGGGGGGCGCCGACACGCGGGGGGGGGGGGGGGCGTCGACATGCGCGGGGGGCGTCGACATGCTCTCGGTCGACACGCGCGAGGGGGGGGGGGGGCTGAAGGCTGCACTGGCTTTGACCCTGTATTTGGAAAGTTTCCAAAAACGGGTCTGCCAGTGTCAAAAAATCGGCACTTAAACGGTAATATACCGTTTAAGTGCTGCGGTGTGAAAGGGGTTTTATCTGGCAGACCCGTTTTTGGAAACGTTTCCAAATACAGGGTCAAAGCCAGTTATGCGGTCTGAAAGCAGCATAATTTATCACTTATACCCCTTTCACATCGCACTTTTAAAACGGTATATTGCCGTTTTTTTTCCATTTTAAAACGTTTAAGGCTGCAATGTGAAAGTGCCATAGTTGATTTACTGGTTAAAGTTAACCGGTATTTCAACACGGATAAAAAGCAGAGTCCTACACGTTTTAAAGCCGTTTTTTTGGCAGTTTGAACAGCTCTATTTCAATGGCTTGAAACGTGTCCCTTGGAGGTTAAACGGGTTGAATGTTTGAATGGTATTAAATGATTTTTAAAACGGTTTTCACCTGCAATGTGAAAGGTCTCAAGGCTCAGACCCGTTTTAAAGTCCCATATAAGAATACCGGGTCATTACCCATTTCTGCAATGTGAAAGCAGTATTAGTGGTGTATTGTTTTATGGGAACATACCAAGGTAGCGCTGTTTGGTAAACAACTCACTTTGATATCGTTATATTTCTGGTGTTCTGACAAAAAAACAACACTTTTTATCAATTGCTGCATGCCTTGTGGTGCGCTATATATCTCAAACGACTTTTTTACATAATTTATCTAATTACAGATCTATATAAATGTATGTGTCTATTTAGCCTGTAGGCTTGCCCCCCCCCCCCCCCCCCCCCTCCAGGTATGGGTCACAAGCAAAATGTCAACACAATCAAAGGGTCCCCTTTCATTTTTAAAGCGACAATCGTTTACACTGCAAAATCAGGTTGATTTTACCATGAAATTGATTGCCGCTTTTTTTTTTTTTTTAAAGAGAGAAAACTCTTCCAAGATCTCTCACTTTTTGATTCTCACAAACTATAACATTTGGTCCCAGATATTGATTTGATTTAGATTACTCTTCTGTTCATTCATTTTGCATTTTTTTAATTGATAAACATAAACCATTATTGTCAGATGTTACATAGAGAATAACTATCTGTCTCCTGTAGGTGTCCAATCTGCCCTGTCCTTCGAACCTTGTAAGTAAAACAACAGTAATGATGATAATTGGATAATGGTTGCATTGGCATTTCTATAACGGGTGCAATGTGTATAGTGACCATGGTCGCTTTACCTTCTCTACACATGCTGAACATGCCTGCTTCCTGGCACAATTCAAAAATGGGGGAGAGGCTGGGCCATATTTGTCACTAGGCCCATGAGGCAAAGGCCTAGGGGCAGAACCTTTTACGGGTGGTAGTCAGACCAGAGGCGGAAATCCGGGAGACAACAGAGTCATTTGTTCCTCCAGGCCTGTAGGGGGCACTGACTCCATTGTCCCCCATTGCGTGTCTTGACTGCAGACAGTAAAGGACCCCCAGAGCAGAATACCAATCAGTATCACTGGCACTCCTGCTCCGCAACCTGGGCTTGGAGGTTGGCTCCTGTGACCAGCCCTGACTGAAGAGCCGGCACTGTGGGCACATGCAGAGGGAGGGTTGAGATGGACTGTGGAAGAATTGGTATGTGTCAGCCCGGCTCTGCGTTGGTGGGCATGGGGGATGGAGTACGGGCGGGTTTAAAATTCCACCGCTGCAGTTGGTGCTCTGTTGGTGTGGAGAAGGAGGGGGGGCTTTGGGGAGGGGGTTTGAGTCAGCTGCTCCAGCCAGTACCCCAAGATCTGAGATATATACGCTGCCACTGACATTATCAATGTGTTCTGCAAGGTATAGTTGCTGCTGCTATCTCTATCTGGGGGGGTGGGAGGGGGTGGCCTGACCCCTAATTCTGGCCCTGAGGATAGGGTTGCGTGTAGTGCCACAGAATGAATGGGCTCTGGGCTCCATGTTTACAAGATACACCACTGTTTGGATGTATTTTACTAGACATCGATAACAATACTGTAGAAATAATATGCGTTCATTTTTAAAATCACTTTATATTTTTATGACATATTTTTAGATTTGTCAAAGCTTTAACTTTAACATACAACCATGCGATAAAATAGAAAAAAATATGTACATACAAATCCCTATAAAGAACTCAATAACCTTTCAACGGTATTTAATGACGATGGACAGAATACTGATTATTAGGCAGTTTAACGGTTGGTATCTATGTGTCGGCATGTTGACATAGGTATTTACACCATGCCGATATAACAGTGTGGGTCAATTGATTGTCAATAAATCACACTGATCCCCTTCCATCTATTAAGCATGTCAAGCAATGTGCGCTTCATGATAAAAGGATAAAAGAATAATCGACTACATCAATATTATGACCTATAAATATTATTGATCTTTTTATCTCCATAGCAAGCTGCGGTGTGAACGCAATATGGGACAGATGTATGGGGTCATGTCCTCCTATCTGCGACCAACCTGTGCGCCGAGACTGCTCAAAGATGTGCAGGCCTGGATGTATCTGCCAAGGTCCATACGTCTCTACATCTAGGACCGATAATACCTGCATTTTACGGTCCCAGTGCCGAAACCTTACTTAGTGATGACGTAAACGGGGAATTCCATGTGATACGAGGTTCTCCCTGATTGGTTTCATGTTGCTAATATTTAAAGTACAGTATATGACCAGTTACTTAGCAGTGATCTGATTATCCGATATATACAGTATAAGTAATCTGTACAAAAATAAATAGAGAATATTCAGTGACAACATCTTAGACTGTTCTATAACCTGTGTGAGTGATAATGATGATGATGTTGAGGAAATGCAGTATGAGACTACTTTCCTACCTCTCAGGTGTCTCTCCAGGCTTGCTCTGCACTGCATACAGGGCCTGATAGCTGAGGATCCCCTTTTTCCAGAGATACCAGAATTTCGAAAATCGGCCCTGGGGAACTGGAGATATCCAACTTCAAAGCAGCAGTCCACATCCAACCTGTTAATTGCAATTCCCAGTCATATTTATCAGGTTCTCTCTGACTTAGAGTTTTTCTGAGAGTATTTTCCAAAAGCTGGGACTCTCCCCTTTTTGTCGACACTAGCGGCTTGTCTCTATCCTGCCCAGAACCAGAGATATCACCCTTCCAGCAGCAGATCCCTTCTCCAGCTCCAAACGTCTGGTGTACAGTTTTATATTTTTGTCAATGGATTGCTCTGGCTCCTGATTTCTGATCCCCGAGTCCCCAGCACCTCCTGAAAGTTGTGACTCTAGGTTTTTATACTATTGAAGGCTAAGAAATATATTTCCAGATAATGGCGATATCTGCAGTCAATCAAGCTGCCCTTCCACCGGAAAATGACGAATATTAAGCCCACTCCATTATCCAACCCTCCCCTGCCTATAAAACACCCCCTACCTCCCTGGACGTCATTTACAAGGGACCCTTCATTCAGCTCAGTGCCCCCTTCCACACGTTAGTGTTCTCCCTCCCACCACCTGTGCAGTAAAGGAGTAATTAGCAGAAGTTACTGCTCCAGGTCTTACATGTTGAGTGGAAGATAGAGCACCCCCTGCCACCCGTGGGACATCAAAGCTGCTGCTGATAGCACCCCCCACCCCTAGGAGGGAAGAAGGGGTAAGGGCCCCAGTGCATTGGTTTGCCCAGGGGCCCATACTGCTGTTAGGACGTCCCTGGCTGCACACCCAGGAGGGTGAATCCTGTTGGTAATCATTCATGGTCTTGTTAGCACCTCAGAGCGTCATACCGTAGCGCTCACTGTCATACCATAGCGCTCCCTCCTGACTCTGCTGTGTCTGTATCACCCTGTGATACTCAGTGCTGATCTCCATAATTTCTGTAGGCAACAGCCATGCTGCATGCATACCAAAGTTCCCTCCATTCCCTGTTATGGGTGCGGCCATCTTGGATTTGGTCACATGGCCGTTTCCAACAAATCCTAGAATTCCTGGTTCTGACATCAGAAACTCCAGCCAATCCCCATGCAGCTCTCCCTATATCTATAGTGGACTGAGCCCTGGGAGATCGGTGGGGATGGCTATCGTTGCCTTTTCCTTACATGGTTGCCATCAATGGCAAAAGTGCAATTGGCCATCGATAGTGCATTACTATGCAAAGCATGGCGATTGATGTTTTTGCATATCGATGGTAAACATTTTCTTTGCTAGATTGGCCTGTGGGCCAATTAAAATATGGGGGCGGGGGCTTCATGGGTGTCAGGGGCGGAGGCTTCACAGGTGTCACGGCCCCTTGGGGAAAAAAGCTAAATTAAACTATTCAGTTAAGCTTTATATCGATGGTGGGAAACCATCTGGTTCTCCCTCATTGATGGCAAAACTATTCGACATCAGCCATAAACAATCAGGGATTTCTAATCACCAATGGTCGATGGCCATCCTTAGAAATCGGCAGCACAATGATGTTTCCAGAGTAAGGTGCATGTCTCCACGGCTCCAGTGAGATCCTGCTGTCTCTGTGTGCACTCACCATCCTGCAGCACAGTATGGCTTCCTCCAGTGTCCGTGAAGTCTCTGCTCGGTTCCAGCTGCATTCTGCATTGCTATCTCCAGTTGTCTGTCTACTCCTCAATCATCGATCATCAACATCGATTGTTTCATCAATATTCTTCACCGTCTGTTATAATCAATTCTCAACATCGACAACCTTCAATGATTGCTACTGGTTGATTTATAAACAGTTGGCAATTATGGGGGAAATTTACTAATATGGATTCGTAGAAAAAAGGTGTATTCGTAGGGAAAAAATACACCTTTTTTTTTACGAATTTGTATTTTCGGGATTTTCTATCCCCAAAATACAACAATTCATATTCCTAAAGATGGAACATTCGTATTTGTATTTACAAATACGAATGTCTACACCATCGTTAGGATACGACAGGAATCACCATTCAAAAGAATGGTGGTTCCTGATGTACTAAGCAGCTGTATAGAAAACACGGCTGCTTTTGTCCACGAAAATACGGCAGAAAAATAGAACACCATTTTCCTGTCGTATTCTCATTTTAGCCTGCACGGATCAGTCAGATCCGTGCAGGCTGCGGTGTAAAAATAAATAAAATAAAATAAATAAACAAAAAAACGGCGTGGGGTCCCCCCCACAGCCATAACCAGCACCAGGCTGACAGAGCCTGGAGCCGGTAATTAAAAATCAGGGAACTCGACAAATAGGGGTTCCCTGATTTTTAACAACCAGCCCCAGGCTCCTGCTCTGGGGCTGGTTCCCAAAATACGGGGGACAAAATGAGTAGGGGTCCCCCGTATTTTAAGAACCAGCCCCAGGCAAAACCAGCCAGCAGGGTAATGCCACAGCCGGGGGGAGACTTTTTATGGAAGTCCCCCCGGCCAAAGCATTCATCCCTACCGACTAGTCAGCCTGGCCAGGGGCCCTGGGGGAGTGGGGACCCCCCCAATAAAGGGGTCCCCCCCCTCCAGGACTTACTGACCAGGCTGAAGCCTGGTGCTGTCCCCGATGCCCCTGGGCGGTGGGCATCGGGCTGATTCAAGTGCAAAAAAAGATTAAACTATTGTTTTTTACTGTGGCACTACAAGTGCCAGCAAGCCTCCCCAGCAAGCTGGGACTTGGAGAACCACAAGTCCCAGCCTGCTGGGCATTAAAGGGCCCGCTGGCACTTGTAGTTCCACAGTTAAAAAAATAGTACACAAAACACACTGACACAAATTTTAAATAAAAGTTTAATACACACATCACACACACACTGATACTTACCTATCTTGATCCTGTCGGTAGGTCGCTGGCTCCGGTGTCGGCGGCTCCGGTGTCGGCGGCTCCGGTGTCGGCGGCTCCGGTGTCGGCGTCCTGTTTGAAGAAAATCCATGGTGGACCTGTGGAAGGAAATCCTACTCACCAGGTCCTCCATGGATGGTCTTGTGTTTTCTGTCTTCTTTTCCAGGGCTTATTTCTTTATCTTCTTTCTTCTTTCTTCTTCTTTACGCTCCCAGGACTTTCAGAGCTTCAGAGATGTTTCCTCCTCGACATCTGGACTAAGAATGAATTCTAGCCAATCAGGAGCCGCCTAGCGGCCAATCAGGAGCCAGTAAAGTCGGCTCCTGATTGGCTAGAATTCATTCTTAGTCCAGACGTCGAGGAGGAAACATCTCTGAAGCTCTGAAAGTCCCGGGAGCGTAAAGAAGAAGAAAGAAGAAAGAAGATAAAGAAATAAGCCCTGGAAAGAAGACAGAAGACACAAGACCATCCATGGAGGACCTGGTGAGTAGGATTTCCTTCCACAGGTCCACCATGGATTTTCTTCAGACAGGACGCCGACCCGGAGCCGCCGACACCGGAGCCGCCGACACCGGAGCCAGCGACCTACCGACGGGATCAAGATAGGTAAGTATCAGTGTGTGTGTGTGATGTGTGTATTAAACTTTTATTTAAAATTTGTGTCAGTGTGTTTTGTGTACTATTTTTTTAACTGTGGAACTACAAGTGCCAGCGGGCCCTTTAATGCCCAGCAGGCTGGGACTTGTGGTTCTCCAAGTCCCAGCTTGCTGGGGAGGCTTGCTGGTAATTGTAGTGCCACAGTAAAAAACAATAGTTTAATCTTTTTTTTAAACTTGAATCAGCCCGATGCCCACCGCCCAGGGGCATCGGGGACAGCACCAGGCTTCAGCCTGGTCAGGTAAGTCCTGGAGGAGGTGGACCCCTTTATTGGGGGGGGTTCCCACTCCCCCAGGGCCCCTTGCCAGGCTGACTAGTCAGAGGACTGAATGCTTTGGCCGGGGGGACTTGTATAAAAAGTCTCCCCCCGGCTGTGGCATTACCCTGCTGGCTGGTTTTGCCTGGGGCTGGTTCTTAAAATACGGGGGACCCCTACTCATTTTGTCCCCCGTATTTTGGGAACCAGCCCCAGAGCAGGAGCCTGGGGCTGGTTATTAAAAATCGGGGAACCCCTATTTGTCGGGTTCTCTGATTTTTAATTACCGGCCCCTGCTCCTTCAGCCTGGTGCTGGTTACAGCTGTGTGGGGGACCTGACGCTGTTTTTTTTTTTTAATTTATTTAATTTTTCTATTTTTTTTAACACTCTGCAGCCTGCACGGATCTGACTGATCCATGCAGATTGCCTGTACGAATTCGTATTAGCGGCCGTATATATGGCCAGCTAATACGAATTCCTACGACATCGGTGGGTTACAAAGCAGTCGTATATGACTGCTTTGTACATTCCCCTCCGGAACACGACTTTGCATACGACTGAAACAGTCGTATGCAGTCGTAGGGGAAATACCAATACGAAAAACTAGGTTTTTCATATTGGTAAATTTCCCCCTATATTGCTAAAGGTGCTCACACATACAGTGTAAATATGACACCCTCAGGATTAACTATGGGGTTAATACATACCGTAGGTAATAGTCCTTTGGGATTTATGTGTGATGATTGCCACACAGTTGATGGATGCTGTTAGGCTGGGGTCCTTGTCCCAGGATCCCTACCACACAATCACTCAGTTGCAATGGTGTATGAGATTTTGAAGCTAAACAGATCACCCCTCGCATGCTTGCAGTTTAACAAATAGTACAGTATTTCTGATCAATAAGTTTCAGTAGAATGGCATCTCAGCAGTCTACGGCCTACACGTGTTTCACCATTAGCCTTGAGAAAGCTAGCAGTGAAATTCACAATAAATAATAAGGCATCTCACAGTAAACCAGTCGTAATTTTTTTATATATCTTAACACTGTTTTTCATTCTTTTGAGCACCATGCATACCTCCCAACTTTCGAAGTTGGGAGGTCGGGACGTCCGCGCGGCGAAGCCGCGCGCGCGCTCCCGAAAAGGGGCGTGGCCTCACGAAAAGGGGCGTGGCCTCGCGGGTGACGCGAAATGCGGCCACGCCCCCGTTTTCGCCGCTCGTCGGCGCTGAATAGACGCTGTGCGCATGCGCACAGCGTCTATTCTCGGGAAGCTGGGGGGGCTCCCAACTGTCCCCCCCCACCGCGGGACAATGGCGGCCCCGGGCGGGACGCGGGAACGTCCCCGAATATCGGGACGTTCCCGCGGGAATCGGGACAGTTGGGAGGTATGACCATGTTATATGTATATTTGTTGTGTATGTCCTGATTTTAACTGCTAAACATTTTACCTAAGCAAGGGGTGTGTCCCAAACCGCCGTACACTATAAAGGTTGATGAAACCACCCCATCCTTAAAAAATAATTTATAAAGTTATGTTTTAAACAAAAAGCTTTCTGTCTAAGGCATAGGTCTTCAAACTGTGGCCCTCCAGATGTTGTGGAACTACATGTCCCAGCATGCCAGTTTTGGCATGCTGTTATAGGAAAAAATGTGGCAATGCATGTTGGAACATGTAGTTTCACAACATCTGGAGGCCACAGTTTGAAGACCCATGGTCTAAGGTGTGCATCCCAATGCAACTTCTTTTTCTTGTGTATACTTAGTATCATTTTTGGTTGTTCAGGATAGCACCCCCGCAAACATACAAAAATCGGATAAAAATCTGCCTTACTGACAAGGCATAATTCAGTTTTGTGCAGAATCTAAACTCGCTCCTCTTCTGAGAATGGATTCAGCCTGAAACCCCAATCTGTGAGTGTGTGTGTGACTATGGGCCTTATTCTAGTTCACTCTTTCTGACAAAATTCTTCTTAGATGGACAAAACCATGTGCACTGCAGGGGGGCAGCTGTAAAAAGTGCAGAGAGAAATAGATTTGGGTGAGTTATTTTGTTTCTCTCTGCACATGTTACATCTGCCCCACCTGCAGTACACATGGTTTTGTCCATCTAAGAAGGATTCTGTCAGAAAGAGTGAACTAGAATAAGGCCCTATGTGCAGGCCCCTAAAGGTCCCATAGTAGCTGCACCCTCGGTAGTTACTCCATTAACCATCATCATCATCATCCTCCCAATCATCATCATCACTGATACAGGTTACAGACCAGATGTTATCACTGATACAGGTTACAGACCAGGTGTTATCACTGATACAGGTTACAGACCAGGTGTTATCACTGATACAGGTTACAGACCAGATGGTATCACTGATACAGGTTACAGACCAGATGGTATCACTGATACAGGTTACAGACCAGATGGTATCAGTGATACAGGTTACAGACCTGATGTTATCAGTGATACAGGTTACAGACCAGATGGTATCAGTGATACAGGTTACAGACCTGATGTTATCAGTGATACAGGTTACAGACCAGATGTTATCACTGATACAGGTTACAGACCAGATGGTATCAGTGATACAGGTTACAGACCAGAAGGTATCAGTGATACAGGTTACAGACCAGATGTTATCAGTGATACAGGTTACAGACCTGATGTTATCAGTGATACAGGTTACAGACCAGATGTTATCACTGATACAGGTTACAGACCAGATGTTATCACTGAATATTTAGCATTTATTTAGTTTTGCACAGAATTATTCTCCCAGCAGTCCAGGTGTTTATGTATCTGGATAAAAAGGATTATCTGCCACATAACACATTACATATATACACATTGCACAACAAAGGGACAATACAGTGTGAGAGCATCATGTCCCATCTATGCCGTAATCTTCATCTTCTGGATGTCCTGGAAGCAGGTGGACCGTAGAATACAGGTATTATTTTGGCTGGATACAGCGATATATGGAGTCATGCAGATACACCCAGGTGAGCACAGCGACATGCAGCCTACTGGATTCATGATAAAGGCACAGGTAAGTGTACATTCCTGGCAGCTGTCCATCTGTTGGTTTGGACCACACGGGGCTGCGGTGGTTACGGTGGCTACGGAGATAAACAAAGGATGCTTAGATATTCTATCATAATAATGATGCATTGTACACTCACAGGCTGGTTTGTTTGTTGTTCAGCCCAGGTGCCACTAGATGGCGCCCAAAGGAACAGTGAAATTGTTGCTCAGTTCGGGCATGAACAGCCACCGGAGCTGATATTTGTAATCGTTGCCGTTGGCAGCAGCGGTAAGTTTCCCGGTAGTGCAGGAGAACCCCAAGGTCCCTCCCGCGCCGCATCACCTGGCACCAGCCCCCCCCCCCCCAGGTCCCTCCCACGCTGCATCACCCGGCACCCCGACGACCCCCCCATGGATCGGGTGAGTGCCGGGGCGCAACCCCCTGCCTGCACCGGCCCTGAGCAGAGGTACATATACTGTTTATATATATATATTCTGTGAAAGATGTTGTATTACCAGTATTATTATTATTATTATTATTATTATTATTATTAAGTGGAGATTTTTAAACTGAAGCCAAAATGTGTGTACTACTGTATGTCCCCTCACACAGCACACGCATATATTTATAAAGTAGTATATCTTATACAAATACCCTCTAGCGCTGTATGTGTTCTGTTCATTTATGTTATGTAAACAATATAATCCATATTCCACTGCAGCCCCTCACACCTCTCCCTGCCCCGCTGTATAGCCACTACTATCGTGCTTCATAGTGTAACATCATTATCACCAGCATTATCACCAGCATTATCACCAGCATTATCACCAGCATTCATGTTGTGTGTTACTTACGCGCTCCGTAGATGCTGACAGACTGGGCGGCTACAGGAACAGAGAGAGGACAGATAGCGGTTAGAGGATGAGGATATACAGTATCCCTGAAAACATTTCAATGCTACAAGTCACTGTTACTTGTGGTAATTGGGTACTTGGGTATAAAAATAATGACATTATAATATAATGTGCGGCTATATCTAGTGTGTTGCTCTGATTTCCCTTCTTGTTACCATGTAGCTGTGACTGGACATAGAACCTGTATGATGTATAATACTACAGAGAGGTGTCTGAGCGAGACAACACATAACAATACTAATGTGTGTCTTTCCTAAAGAGGTTTGGTTTCTATACATCCTATATAATAAAGGCCTATCGCTGCTCCTCCCCACAATGGTGCCCCGACCTCCACTAGATGGCGCCAGACGGAGCTCTGTTCAAGTGCGCAATCTCCTTTCATATTGTATTGTATGGTATAACGGTACTGTATGGTATAACTCAGCCTCTGTCCTCAGAGTCTTTTATATCCTATATAGTAAAGGCCTATTGCTGTTCCTCACCACAATGGTGCCCTGACAGCCACTTGATGGCGACAAACAGAGCTCTGTGCGGGCGCACACTCCCCTCCATATTGTACTGTATCGTATAACTGTACTATATTGTAAAACCAGCGGCGTAACTAGAATTTTTGCGCCCCCCCCGCCACAGCGCCGCCCCCTCCCCCTAGCCCTCCCACCCACCTTCCCAAGTGAAGTTAAAACCCCCCTTACCCCTCCGCATGCCGCCGCCGCATTCAGGGTCCCGCCGCGCATATCTTCTCCCGTCTCCTCCTGCAGTTCTATAATGACTATCAGAAAATGGCTGCCCCCTAACAGCAGACAGTTAGGCCCGCGCCTCCTCTAGCATCCCAAAAAACTGTCTGCTGTTAGGGGGCAGCCATTTTCTGATAGTTATTTTTCATTAGAAGTGAACTGCAGGAGGAGACGGAGCCAGGACAAGATCTGCGCTGCGGCCGGGACCCTGAATGCGGCGGCGGCATGCGGAGGGGTAAGGGGGGTGTGTAAATTTACTTGGGTGGGTGGGAGGGCTAGTAACTATAGCCCCGCAGATCGGCGACCACAGTCTCTCAGCGCCTCCCCGCCACTGTGGGGGCTGCGGGGCTATAGTTACGCCACTGCGTATAACTGTACTGTATGGTATAACTCAGCCTCTGTGCTTCAGAGTCTTTTATATCCTATATAATAAAGGCCTATCGCTGCTCCTCACCACAATGGTGCCCCGACAGCCACTAGATGGCACGAGACGGAGCTCTTTATGGGGGCACACTCCCCCTCCATATTGTACTGTATGGTATAACTGTACTTTATGGTATAGCTGTACTATATGGTATAACTGTGCTGTATGGTATAACAGTACTGTATGGTATAACAGTACTGTATGATATAACTGTGCTGTATGGTATAACTGTACTTTATGGTATAATAGTACTGTATGATATAACTGTGCTGTATGGTATAACTGTACTGTATGGTATAACTGTACTGTATGATATAGCTGTGCTGTATGGTATAACTGTACTGTATGGTATAACTGTGCTGTATGGTATAACTGTACTTTATGGTATAACAGTACTGTATGATATAACTGTGCTGTATGGTATAACTGTACTTATGGTATAACTGTACTGTATGATATAGCTGTGCTGTATGGTATAACTGTGCTGTATGGTATAACTGTACAATATGGTATAACTGTGCTGTATGGTATAACAGTACTGTATGGTATAACAGTACTGTATGATATAACTGTGCTGTATGGTATAACTGTATTTTATGGTATAACAGTACTGTATGATATAACTGTGCTGTATGGTATAACTGTACTGTATGGTATAACTGTACTGTATGATATAGCTGTGCTGTATGGTATAACTGTACTGTATGATATAGCTGTGCTGTATGGTATAACTACTGTATGGTATAACTGTGCTGTATGGTATAACTGTACTGTATGGTATAACTCAGCTTCTGTCCTCAGAGTCTTTATATTCTACTCACCAATCACCAGGACTAGAAGGGCTGCGCTGATCTTCATCATTCTCCTATAGACCTGTGTGATAGTACATAGCAGACAGTCAGTAAGATATATGCAGTGGGGCTGGCAAGTGAGAGTCTATGGAGGGTATTTATCAAAGCTTTCAGAGAGAGTTACAGTACAGAGAGATGAAGGGGCCTATTACTAAGCCTTGGGTGGAGATATAGTGGACAGAGATAAAGTAGCAGCCAACCCGCTCCTAACTGCCATGCCATAAGCTGTGTTTGACAGTTAGGGGTTTATTTAATAAGATGGGAGTTCAATTGAAGATGGGATGTTGCTACGGGCAACCAATCAGATTCTACTACCTTCTAAAAGATAGTGAATACAATTTGATTGCTCGTAGCAACAGCCCATCTTCAATAGATTTCCCCTCTTAGTAAATAATCCCTTTAGGATCTGATTGGCTGATTTTGTATGGCATTGTTCAAATTTAAATTGATGTTGGTCTTCCAGGGCTAAAACACACATTTACTGACAGATACATTTTGAAATGTCAGTAAATGTGTGTTCTATCCCTGGAATACCAGCAATCATTACGACTGATTTTTAAATTGACAAAAAATATCGTCCATCAACCTAGAGTAAATAACCCCCTTATTATTTCATTCAGAGAATAGTATAAGCCAGTAACAGATTTGGTAATGGAGCTGTATCTTCTATTTCTTGTTAATAAGACACATTATAAATGGGGTAATGTGGGGTTTTAAACTATGAACATAGAGTCACATTGCAATAACTATTTGCTGCAATAAGTAGATACAGTGTCAGCCCCAGCGATACTGTTACATAACCCACGTAGTAGTAAGGTCCATACTCACAGGTGTAGTTGTCTCCTCACTGCTGGGATTCTCTGTGTATGAGATACTGGACCAGACTCAGGGGTCCTGTATTATACAGACCTCTCCCCCGCCCCACCGTGGTTTCTGTAGGTGGGGCGCCGATGCCACGGGCATAATTACTGTGATACAATCAAGTCTTAGTTACCATTGTAATGAAAAGAGATGGAATTGTAGATACCAGATTTGATCTCAGAAGCCCCCACACACAATACAGTCACTTAGCATAAAGTATCCCCATAGAGAGGACATAGACAGCAGAGTGGCAGATGGGTGTGACCCTTAGGGTGACCACCTCATCCCTTTAATCCTGGAGACATATTAATTACACAGGTTCTGTGGCTGATTTAATAATCACAGTAGGAATGAAGTCTGATGGCTGTTTTAAAAAAAAAAACAACAGTTGAAATTGAGTCTTGAAGTGAGCCAGCCACAGAACCTGTGTAATTAATAGGTCTCCAGGATTAAAGGGATGAGGTGACCCCTGACATCACGTCACCCTGCGCAGTGTCGCAGAGCCGCACAGCCGGTGGTAGGAGCAGCCAGGAAGTGCCTGAGTGGGTACTCAGCGCTGCCGGGCATGAGATTTGCGCTTGCGCAGGATAACCCTGGAATGCCAGGATTGGTCACCCTAATTACACCTCTATGGGAAAAGCCTGGAGAGGTGGAACAGATGGGGTCTTTGCGGAGCAACGCCTGGTGTCCACGTCATTAGGTCCTGCCTACATGATGGTGAACCTTGCAAGATGCGAGTGGGATGAAATGATTGCTATTTGCACTTTTTTAACCATGAGGACCCACGATTCCCGGCTATATCTGCCCATCCTGCCCACCCTGCCCACTTCCTCAAACAGGAGGAATTCTGCCACACTGCGACCAGATCAGGATCCAATCTGTACATTCTTAGATCAGCGAGATCGGTCTGCCGTCAATCGGTCACCCCAAAAAATTGACACGGTCTACACTGGAGAAAGGTCAATACAAGCAAATAGTTGACATGAGTTTTTCATGTATTTTGGAGTCAATGTTAAAAACAATAAGCAAACTGCTAACAACCAATCAAGATGTCTAATTACAACTATCAGTTATTACAGTACAGTATGTACAAAGATTTTATCATCATCGTCATCAGTTATTTACACCACAGATCCCACAGTCAATCAAAAGAACGGACATGTAGTCAACATTTTTGAATGCAAACAAGCACAATAATAACAAAAATAATGATACAAGAATAGTATCTGTAGACATCTATAGACTGTAAGCTTGCGAGCAGGGCCCTCCTACTGTACCTCTATGTCAGTTTGTTACTACCCAGTTTGTTTAATCACTGTTGTTTGTAAAGTGCAATGGAATCTGCTGCGCTATATAAGAAAAATATAATAATAATAATAATAATAATAATAATAATAATAATAATAATAATAATATGGGGCTGATAAAAGGTTGTCATGTGTTTTTACTTGTGGACAAACAGGTATGACTGGATGGTAATGGGGCATTCGCCCATAGTGAGGTCAGGTCACCTGTGCGTGCCAGGAGAATTGCGCACTGGGCGGAGCTGTGCCTATGCAGCCTGTTGTCAGATACATCTTCTGTACAAGGTCCAGGGATTCTGCTAATAATATTTACCAAGCATTGGTGTGGGAAAGCGCCGTATCCCCAGTTGTTACCCCTTTTACCTTGCAATTGCCGAGTCGCACCTAGGATTTGGACACAAGGAGCGACCATGGTTACATGTTCGGTGTCTAAGGGGTATAACTCTCTACCTGGATCCTCGGGATTTGTTTTATTTTTGGTTGTAAAAATGTATTGTGTTATTAATTTTTGATCTGGAGTTCTTAAAAAAAAAAAAGTAACATTACTGTTATTGGGCCTGATTCAGACATCCGTACTGGGCTACAAGTATTCGGAGCCCAGTCAGCAGGTAGACAGCACCCTGCCAAGCCCCCTCCCCCGCTGCAATACACGGCTGCACATTCACTCGCTGCACTGGGTAAGTCTAGACTCTCTCGGCACAGTGAAACGCGTGGGTAGAAGGAGGCTGCTGCTGCTGATGTCAGAGGCCCTCCCTCCCAACAGCCGGGGAAAGTCTGCATTGTCCGGGACATGCCGACGTTACGTGCCCGAACACCCATTGCCTGTCAATCCCCTTCCGAGCGGCCAGAGAAGGCTAGTCTTCACATGGTCCATTTGCAGTCCTGTGAATGTGTCTGAATTGGACAAATTGGGGGAAATTTACCAATATGAAAAACCTAGTTTTTCGTATTGGTATTTTCCCTACGACTGCATACGACTGTTTAAGTCGTATGCAAAGTCGTGTTCCAGAGGATCAGTTACAAAGCAGTCATATATGACTGCTTTGTAACCCTCCGATGGTGTAATGATTCGTATTAGCGGCCGTATATACGGCCGCTAATACGAATTATTTCTAGCAGTCTGCACGGATCAGTCAGATCCGTGCAGGCTGCAAGGTGTAAAAAAAAATAGAAAAAATAAATAAATAAAAAAAAAAAACGGCGTGGGGTCCCCCCCACAGCCGAAACCAGCACCAGGCTGAAGGAGCCGGGGCCGGTAATTAAAAATCAGGGAACCCGACAAATAGGGGTTCCCCGATTTTTAACAACCAGCCCCAGGCTCCAGGTCCAGGGCTGGTTCCCAAAATACGGGGGACAAAATGACTAGGGGTCCCCCGTATTTTAAGAACCAGCCCCAGGCCAAACCAGCCGGCAGGGTAATGTCACAGCCGGGGGACACTTATAATATAAGGTCCCGCGGCCAAAACATTCTCCCTACCGACCAGTCAGCCTGGCCAGGGGCCCTGGGGGAGTGGGGACCCCCCCAATGAAGGGGTACCCCCCCTCCAGGACTTACCTGACCAGGCTGAAGCCTGGTGCTGTCCTCGATGCCCCTGGGCGGTGGGCATCGAGCTGATAAATGGTGTAAAAAAAAGATGAACCTATTGTTTTTTACTGTGGCACTACAAGTGCCAGCAAGCTGGGACTTGGAGAACCACAAGTCCCAGCCTGCTGGGCATTAAAGGGCCCGCTGGCACTTGTAGTTCTACAGTTAAAAAAATAGTGCACAAAACACACTGACACACTTTTAAAATAAAACTTTATTACACACAAAGCCCACACATACTAATACTTACCTATCTTCTTCCCATAGGTCGCCCTGGTCCTGTGTCGGCGTCTTCTGGTCCTGTGTCGTCTTCTTCCTCCATGTCGACCGTCGCTGTCGCCATCCGGATCCGACGAAATCCATTTGGGAAGCTGTGGAAGGAAACCATACTCACCTGTCCCAGCGCGACGTAGTCCAGGTAAGGGTCTTTGCAAAAAAACAAACCGACACCCCGAAACCAGACCGGACTGACGGAGACGCACGTGTGTTTGTTTACATCGTGCGGCTCCGCCTCCCGAATGCCGCTATTGGCCGCCTTGCGGCCTAGCGGCCTAGCGGCTCCTGATTGGCCGCTAGGCCGCAAGGCGGCCAATAGCGGCATTCGGGAGGCGGAGCCGCACGATGTAAACAAACACACGTGCGTCTCCGTCAGTCCGGTCTGGTTTCGGGGTGTCGGTTTGTTTTTTTGCAAAGACCCTTACCTGGACTACGTCGCGCTGGGACAGGTGAGTATGGTTTCCTTCCACAGCTTCCCAAATGGATTTCGTCGGATCCGGACGGCGACAGCGACGGTCGACATGGAGGAAGAAGACGACACAGGACCAGAAGACGCCGACACAGGACCAGGGCGACCTATGGGAAGAAGATAGGTAAGTATTAGTATGTGTGGGCTTTGTGTGTAATAAAGTTTTATTTTAAAAGTGTGTCAGTGTGTTTTGTGCACTATTTTTTTAACTGTAGAACTACAAGTGCCAGCGGGCCCTTTAATGCCCAGCAGGCTGGGACTTGTGGTTCTCCAAGTCCCAGCTTGCTGGGGAGGCTTGCTGGCACTTGTAGTGCCACAGTAAAAAACAATAGGTTCATCTTTTTTTTACACCATTTATCAGCTCGATGCCCACCGCCCAGGGGCATCGAGGACAGCACCAGGCTTCAGCCTGGTCAGGTAAGTCCTGGAGGGGGGGGACCCCTTCATTGGGGGGGTCCCCACTCCCCCAGGGCCCCTGGCCAGGCTGACTGGTCGGTAGGGAGAATGTTTTGGCCGCGGGACCTTATATTATAAGTGTCCCCCGGCTGTGACATTACCCTGCCGGCTGGTTTGGCCTGGGGCTGGTTCTTAAAATACGGGGGACCCCTAGTCATTTTGTCCCCCGTATTTTGGGAACCAGCCCCGGACCTGGAGCCTGGGGCTGGTTGTTAAAAATCGGGGAACCCCTATTTGTCGGGTTCCCTGATTTTTAATTACCGGCCCCGGCTCCTTCAGCCTGGTGCTGGTTATGGCTGTGGGGGGGACCCCACGCCGTTTTTTTTTAAATTTATTTATTTTTCTATTTTTTTACACTGTAGCCTGCACGGATCTGACTGATCCGTGCAGGCTAAAACGCAAATAGAACAGGAAAATGGTGTTCTATTTTCCTGTCGTATTTGCGTGGGTGTTTCACACCACTAAGCAGCCGTATTGTCAGTACGGCTGCTTAGTAAATCAGAAACCACCATTCTTTTGAATGGTGATTTCTGTCGTATCCTATCGATGGTGTAGGGCATTCGTATTTGTAACTACAAATACGAATGTTCCATCTTTAGGACTACGAATTGTTGTATTTTTGGGATTGTAAATCCCGAAAATACAAATTCGTAAAAAAAAGGTGTATTTCTCCCTACGAATACACCTTTTTTCTACGAATCCATTTTGGTAAATGTCCCCCATTGTTACTTACCAAAATATTCACCTGTAGTCTGTCTGTAATGGAAATATTCCAATAAATACAGGGTTCTCACACCGAACGGAATGTTATATTATCATATGTAAAATAAAATCCTCTGTGTTCCATGTCATCTTTGTCGGAGCAAGACTCCTCGGACTGCGCAGAATTACCGGTCACTGCGATTATTGCCATAGGTAACAACGAGGTAAGACCTGAATGGCTCAAAGGGCATCGCCATAGCAACCGCAAGTCCTTATTCTGCTGTCATTAACTGAAACCTTTATAATATAACATTGATATCAATGTGCGGTCACACTATAATACGTGCGCAGCTTGGGGCACATTCCGCCACCGCAGGCGTGCGTATATCAGAGCGCGCGCACACGTGTAGTGTAAGTCATTTATAGAACAGCCTCTGTTATGACAAAATAGTTGTACATGTGGGCCTGCCGGGTGGTGTATGGGAAATAATGTGCGGCCATGTTATTTAGTATATCCGGTACTTGTTTCCTAGCACGGCCACAACGATCATGATCGTGGGCATCGTGAGGAAAAATCGGGGGCATCGCATGCACTAAAAAATCGGGTGCGATGGTCGCGACACGATGCCCGCGATTTCCTCATAGGGAACAATGTTAAATGCCTCAATTTAGCCGCGATGCCCCCAATTTCCCATAGGAAACATTGTTAAATGGGTCAATTTACCCAAATCATCATAGGGAACAATGTTAAATGGGCCATAAACCCCCCAAAACACCCCTGAACAGTGAGATGTCCCCCCAAAAGTATTTTACACCACCCCACGATCAACGCGAACCCGAAGCGTGGCGAGCGCAGTGAGCCCGCGAGGGACGGCGGTACGCGTCCTCCGACCTTTTCATACCCCTACTATCCACGTCGGCGTGGAGTTGAGAATAAAATAGTGTGGCGAGCGCAGCGAGCCACGGAGCCCGAAGCGTGGCGAGCGCAGCGAGCCCCGCGAGGGGACGAGGATACCTGTGAAGCCCGCGAAGGGACGCGTTTACCTGTGAAAGATTTTGACTTTTTTCAATGCATTTCAATGGGAAAATCGGGGGCATCGCGTCGGTCGCGTCGGTCACGTCGTATACCACTAAAAATGACACTCGATGCCCGCGATTGTGGCCTTGCTAGGAAACAAGTACCGTATATCCAATCATAATATTATATTCCCAATACATGTATACACTGGGGGGGGGGGGATACGCAGCCTCCCAGCTAGATGTGGCTCCCACGGGTTAGGCCGCCCCCAGGTGAAGCCCCCACAGAGCTGTTACTGTCACACACGTTGTGTTACAGATGTCAGACGCGTCCGTCAGGTATTTCTGCTCCGCGTCACATAAGGGATATTCCTGTGTCCCCATTATCCCGGCAGTTGTCTGACTTCTCATTCAGATCAGAGATTACTTATTGTGCGTAACAAAGGAGGGATCGCCCATCTTATTGCCCTGATGGGAAAATACAGCATACACAGCGGTGCCGTCTTATAGTAATCCCATAACACAGAGGACCACAGACAGCATCTTTACTATTCCCAGGGGTGCGAGGACCCTCCGAACCTCCCAATGTTCCTGCCCCTGTTTTATATCGCATAATGTTCCAGGACACTTATCCATCATGGATTGTCCTTAACTAGAGGTTTACTGGGAACCCCACATCTAGGGTGACCAACTCATCCCTTTAATCCGGGACACATATTAATTACACAGGTTCTGTGGCAGTTTAAAACCAGGTGAAAGCCAGCCACAGAACCTGTGTAATTAATATGTGTCCTGAATTAACCCCTTCCTGACAGAGCCAGTTTTTGCGTTCCTGACAGAGCCCTTTTTTTCAAATCTGACATGTCTCACTTAAGTGGGGATAACTTTTTTTTGCTTTTACTTATCCCAGTGATTTTGAGATTGTTTTTTCGTGACACATTGTACTTCAAATTAGTGGTAAATTTGGGTCGATACAGTCTGTGTTTTTTTGTGAAAAATACCAAAATGTCGTGAAAAAATGGAAAATTTAGCAATTTGCAAAATGTTAAATTTTCTGCTTGTGAGACAAATAATCATACCACTCAAAATAGTTAATAACTAACATAGACCATATGTCTACTTTATGTTGACATCATTATTTCAACTTCCTTTTCATTTTTTTGGACACTAGGAGGCTTACAATATGAATAGCAAATTCTCAAATTTTCAAGAAAATTTCAAACACTGATTTTTTTAGGGACCAGTTCAGTTCTGATGTGACTTTGAGGGACTTGTATGTGAGACACCCCCATAAATGATACCATTTCAAAAACTGCACCCCTCACAGTATTCAAAACAGCATTTTGGAAGTTTGTTAACCCTTTAGGTGTTTCACAGGAATTAAAACAAAGTGTAGGTGAAATTTCAAAATTTCATTTTTTTGCAGATTTGCAATTTTAATACATTTTTCTAAGGAACACAGTACATTTTACTAGAGAAATGTGACTAAAAATTGATTCCCCCAATTCTTTTGTTTTCATAAATATCCTATATGTAGCCCTAGTGTGCACGTTGACCAAACCACAGGCTTCATAATAGAAGGAGCACCTACTTGATTTTGGAGCCTCCTTTTTATGACATTATTTTTTAGGCACCATGTAGGTTTCTAGGCACCATAAGATGCTAAAAGTTAGGAACCCCCCCACAAGTGACCCCATTTTGCAAACTACACCCCTCAGGGAATTCATCTAGGGGTATAGTGTACATTTCAAACCCCCAGGGGTTTCACCAATTGTGGTACAACTGGGCAGTGAAAATGAAAAATTAAATTTTTTACACAAAAATGCAGTTCTGGCTCAAAATTTTTCATTTTCAGAAGGTATGAAGGAGAAAAAGCACCCCAAAATCTGTGCCCCAATTTCTCCCGAGTACGGCAATGCCTCACATGTGACCAAAAAATACCATTTGGGTGCATGGCAGGACTCAGAAAGGAAGGAGTGATTTTTGGATTTTGCAGCTCAGATTCTGGTGGAATGTTGGTGGGTGCTATGTTGCATTAGCAAGACCCCCCAAGCACCAATACAGTGGAACCCCCCCACAAGTGACCCAATTTTGCAAACTACACCCCTCAGGGAATTCATCTAGGGGTATAGTGTACATTTCAAACCCCCAGGGGTTTCACCAATTTTGATACAACTGGGCAGTGAAAATGAAAAATTAAATTTTTTTACACAAAAATGCAGTTCTGGCTCAAAATGTTTCATTTTCACAAGGAATGAAGGAGACAAAGCACCCCAAAATCTGTGCCCCAATTTCTCCCGAGTATGGCAATGCCTCATATGTGACCAAAAAATACCAGTTGGGTGCATGGCAGGACTCAGAAGGGAAGGAGTGATTTTTGGTGGTGGAATGTTGGTGGGTGCTATGTCGCATTAGCAAGACCCCCAAAGCACCAATACAGTGGAACCCCCCCACAAGTGACCCCATTTTGCAAACTACACCCCTCAGGGAATTCATCTAGGGGTATAGTGTACATTTCAAACCCCCAGGGGTTTCACCAATTTTGATACAACTGGGCAGTGAAAATGAAAAATTACATTTTTTTACACAAAAATGCAGTTCTGGCTCAAAATTTTTCATTTTCAGAAGGTATGAAGGAGAAAAAGCACCCCAAAATCTATGCCCCAATTTCTCCCGAGTACGTCAATGCCTCACATGTGACCAAAAAATACCATTTGGGCGCATGGCAGGACTCAGAAGGGAAGGAGTGATTTTTGGATTTTGCAGCTCAGATTCTGGTGGAATTTTGGTGGGTGCTATGTCGCATTAGCAAGACCCCCCAAGCACCAATACAGTGGAACCCCCCCACAAGTGACCCCATTTTGCAAACTACACCCCTCAGGGAATTCATCTAGGGGTATAGTGTACATTTCAAACCCCCAGGGGTTTCACCAATTTTGATACAACTGGGCTGTGCAAATGCAAAATTACATTTTTTACACAAAAATGCAGTTCTGGCTCAAAATTTTTCATTTTCACAAGGAATGAAGGAGACAAAGCACCCCAAAATCTGTGCCCCAATTTCTCCCGAGTACGGCAATGCCTCACATGTGACCAAAAAATACCATTTGGGTGCATGGCAGGACTCAGAAAGGAAGGAGTGATTTTTGGATTTTGCAGCTCAGATTCTGGTGGAATGTTGGTGGGTGCTATGTTGCATTAGCAAGACCCCCCAAGCACCAATACAGTGGAACCCCCCCACAAGTGACCGCATTTTGCAAACTACACCCCTCAGGGAATTCATCTAGGGGTATAGTGTACATTTCAAACCCCCAGGGGTTTCACCAATTTTGATACAACTGGGCAGTGAAAATGAAAAATTACATTTTTTTACACAAAAATGCAGTTCTGGATCAAAATTTTTCATTTTCACAAGGAATGAAGGAGACAAAGCACCCCAAAATCTGTGCCCCAATTTCTCCCGAGTATGGCAATGCCTCATATGTGACCAAAAAATACCAGTTGGGTGCATGGCAGGACTCAGAAGGGAAGGAGTGATTTTTGGTGGTGGAATGTTGGTGGGTGCTATGTCGCATTAGCAAGACCCCCAAAGCACCAATACAGTGGAACCCCCCCACAAGTGACCCCATTTTGCAAACTACACCCCTCAGGGAATTCATCTATGGGTATAGTGTACATTTCAAACCCCCAGGGGTTTCACCAATTTTGATACAACAGGGCAGTGAAAATGAAAAATTACATTTTTTTACACAAAAATGCAGTTCTGGCTCAAAATTTTTCATTTTCAGAAGGTATGAAGGAGAAAAAGCACCCCAAAATCTGTGCCCAAATTTCTCCCGAGTACGGCAATGCCTCACATGTGACCAAAAAATACCAGTTGGGTGCATGGCAGGACTCAGAAGGGAAGGAGTGATTTTTGGATTTTGCAGCTCAGATTCTGGTGGAATTTTGGTGGGTGCTATGTCGCATTAGCAAGACCCCCCAAGCACCAATACAGTGGAACCCCCCCACAAGTGACCCCATTTTGCAAACTACACCCCTCAGGGAATTCATCTAGGGGTATAGTGTACATTTCAAACCCCCAGGGGTTTCACCAATTTTGATACAACTGGTGAGTGAAAATGAAAAATTACATTTTTTACACAAAAATGCAGTTCTGGCTCAAAATTTTTCATTTTCACAAGGAATGAAGGAGACAAAGCACCCCAAAATCTGTGCCCCAATTTCTCCCGAGTACGGCAATGCCTCACATGTGACCAAAAAATACCATTTGGGTGCATGGCAGGACTCAGAAAGGAAGGAGTGATTTTTGGATTTTGCAGCTCAGATTCTGGTGGAATGTTGGTGGGTGCTATGTTGCATTAGCAAGACCCCCCAAGCACCAATACAGTGGAACCCCCCCACAAGTGACCCCATTTTGCAAACTACACCCCTCAGGGAATTCATCTAGGGGTATAGTGTACATTTCAAACCCCCAGGGGTTTCACCAATTTTGATACAACTGGGCAGTGAAAATTAAAAATTACATTTTTTACACAAAAATGCAGTTCTGGCTCAAAATTTTTCATTTTCACAAGGAATGAAGGAGACAAAGCACCCCAAAATCTGTGCCCCAATTTCTCCCGAGTACGGCAATGCCTCACATGTGACCAAAAAATACCATTTGGGTGCATGGCAGGACTCAGAAAGGAAGGAGTGATTTTTGGATTTTGCAGCTCAGATTCTGGTGGAATGTTGGTGGGTGCTATGTTGCATTAGCAAGACCCCCCAAGCACCAATACAGTGGAACAAGACCCCATTTTGCAAACTACACCCCTCAGGGAATTCATCTAGGGGTATAGTGTACATTTCAAACCCCCAGGGGTTTCACCAATTTTGATACAACTGGGCAGTGAAAATGAAAAATTAAATTTTTTTACACAAAAATGCAGTTCTGGCTCAAAATTTTTCATTTTCAGAAGGTATGAAGGAGAAAAAGCACCCCAAAATCTGTGCCCCAATTTCTCCCGAGTACGGCAATGCCTCATGTGTGACCAAAAAGTGTCAGGACTCAGAAGGGAAGGAGTGATATTTGGATTTTGCAGCACAAATTCTGGTGGAATGTTGGTGGGTGCTATGTCGCATTAGCAAGACCCCCAAAGCACCAATACAGTGGAACCCCCCCACAAGTGACCCCATTTTGCAAACTACACCCCTCAGGGAATTCATCTAGGGGTATAGTGTACATTTCAAACCCCCAGGGGTTTCACCAATTTTGATACAACTGGTGAGTGAAAATGAAAAATTACATTTTTTTACACAAAAATGCAGTTCTGGCTCAAAATTTTTCATTTTCAGAAGGTATGAAGGAGAAAAAGCACCCCAAAATCTGTGCCCCAATTTCTCCCGAGTACGGCAATGCCTCATGTGTGACCAAAAAGTGGCAGGACTCAGAAGGGAAGGAGTGATATTTGGATTTTGCAGCACAAATTCTGGTGGAATGTTGGTGGGTGCTATGTCGCATTAGCAAGACCCCCAAAGCACCAATACAGTGGAACCCCCCCACAAGTGACCCCATTTTGCAAACTACACCCCTCAGGGAATTCATCTAGGGGTATAGTGTACATTTCAAACCCCCAGGGGTTTCACCAATTTTGATACAACTGGGCAGTGAAAATGAAAAATTAAATTTTTTTACACAAAAATGCAGTTCTGGCTCAAAATTTTTCATTTTCAGAAGGTATGAAGGAGAAAAAGCACCCCAAAATCTGTGCCCCAATTTCTCCCAAGTACGGCAATGCCTCACATGTGACCAAAAAATACCAGTTGGGTGCATGGCAGGACTCAGAAGGGAAGGAGTGATTTTTGGATTTTGCAGCTCAGATTCTGGTGGAATGAATGGTGGGTGCTATGTGGCATTAGCAAGACCCCCGAAGCACGGTGAAATGATGAACCTAAAAATCCATAGATGTGTGGTATATTTTAAAACACTCCTTTATACATAGGCCGGGTTTGTCGGGGCAAGTGTCACACTGGAAAATAGTTTGCTTTCTTATTCCCTTTTTATAGCAAACTTTGCACCTTTTTTGTGTCCTGCCCTTTTTTCCAGTGGAGGGGATTTCATCAGGAAAATGCTGCCCTGGTACAATACGGGGGCCAGTACTAGAAGTACTGGGGCCCTCTGCCTGCTGGTTCCTAAATACTAGGCCCTTTATGACTTCCTCTTGAAAGTGCATAAATGTCCCCCTCTGGCCGGTAGAACGGAATAGCACGTAAGCGTTATACAGTGCCATCTGGATGATATACACGGCCAGCTTCTTGTACCAGATTTTTGTTTTCCGCAGGGCACTGTACGGCTTCAGTACCTGACACAACAGGAGAGTTAGATCCCCTCAGCGCTAATTCACAGGATCCTTGTTCACACTGTCTTGTCTCCTCACGGCCTTCAAACCTCCCGAAGTGGTTATTCAAAACACCGGAAAAAGAGAAAACAGTATCCTAGACCAGCTAGGAGAGGTTCACATAAAGGTATCTTTCAATGGGACATCAGATGAAAGGCACAATCAGAAATAGACTCACCTAGGGACAGAACCCTATGTACATCCAAAGGTTTCTTTAGTTGATGGAAATAGGCACCGGGATACACGACTTGGTTCAAAGTATAAAATCACATTTATTATATACTAGCTTTGGGGATAGAAGGTTGGTGAAATCACCAACTTCTGTTTATAGGAGGCGCAGCTACACCCAGGACAATAAACACAACAGGTATATATTCAAAATTATAAATTTATTCTCCATACAATATAAAACAGTTATTCGAAGTGCACTTCTTAATAAAAAATAGACAAACAAGACAGACTACATATAACATATAACTAAATTCATATGAGGCTATATTACTGTTAGCTATTGAGGCTTTGGTAATTTAGGCTTTTGTAAAGTATATGAGGCAATGGGTATAGTTACCAGTCCCGCATTTCAGAGAATTAATCCATCTGTGACCATAGATAATGGCTGTTAGAAATATTTCTCCCTGGTGTGTTTTTGGCAGTCTTCTCCTTGTGGGGTATAGATGCCCCCTTTCCTTATATCCAACAGGACTCCACACTCCCAGGTTTTAGATGTAAAATAAGTCCATAAGTCAGTCACAGTCTCTGTTAGCCCAATGGCTATAGATTTCGCGATAGCAGCGGTTCTGGCAATTAGATGAGAGGCTTACATACGCGTTTCTCCGCCTCTTGTGTATCGGCGGCTTCCTCATCTGAGGAAGCCGCCGATACACAAGAGGCGGAGAAACGCGTATGTAAGCCTCTCATCTAATTGCCAGAACCGCTGCTATCGCGAAATCTATAGCCATTGGGCTAACAGAGACTGTGACTGACTTATGGACTTATTTTACATCTAAAACCTGGGAGTGTGGAGTCCTGTTGGATATAAGGAAAGGGGGCATCTATACCCCACAAAGAGAAGACTGCCAAAAACACACCAGGGAGAAATATTTCTAACAGCCATTATCTATGGTCACAGATGGATTAATTCTCTGAAATGCGGGACTGGTAACTATACCCATTGCCTCATATACTTTACAAAAGCCTAAATTACCAAAGCCTCAATAGCTAACAGTAATATAGCCTCATATGAATTTAGTTATATGTTATATGTAGTCTGTCTTGTTTGTCTATTTTTTATTAAGAAGTGCACTTCGAATAACTGTTTTATATTGTATGGAGAATAAATTTATAATTTTGAATATATACCTGTTGTGTTTATTGTCCTGGGTGTAGCTGCGCCTCCTATAAACAGAAGTTGGTGATTTCACCAACCTTCTATCCCCAAAGCTTTTCCTCCAGAGGATCACAAAAACCTCTGAATATAGGGGGCAGCAATCTAGACCCAGATTAAAATCCTTCCTCTCTGAAAAGGAGATATATATACTGATATTATCAGCGCTTCTGTGTGGCATATTGTCACAAAAACCTACCCCAGATTTATTATATACTAGCTGACCCGCCCGGCGTTGCCCGGGAAACCCTTGGGGTTTCCTTATTTCCAAAATTGATGAAAAATGTCATCTTACAATATGCTGTGCCAAAGACCTAAGATTGTAATTTGTTATAGCTTCCACCATAATGTTAGAATGTGTTTGCATTGATACTCAATGACGGCAATGAAATCAGGTGTGGTGTTGTTGTTTGAAACACAACGCTCCTGAGTTGATAACTTGTATGTGTTGATGAATTCCACATCCACTCCTGAGATTTAGCACCTACTGTATGACATATCCTCCAACATCTGAGGGTCAGAAATCGGTACAAAATCAGAAAGGGACGTGGCCACACCTCCATTTCTATACTTTCAAATTGTACAGTTTCTAGGGTGTGTAATTACAGGCGCTGAGTGCGTGGGGACCTGGGTGGGCGTTACTTACCCCGCCATAATTAATTAAAAAGTCACTGCTCCCTGCCACTGCCACTCCCCTCACCGAACCTGCAGCAGTCTCTGAGGTCTGGGGATCTGTAAAGCACATGCACCGGGCATCTCTACCAAACAGTGGGGCAGCCCCTGAGTGTGAGAGCAGGTCCACGGGCCTGGCCACATGATGTCATGACGCAACGCACGCTACCCGCACCACTGTAATGCCCCACTGGGAATGGGTGCAATGGGCCAAATTCTTCCCTACATCCGCCGAGCCAATCCACTAATCCAGCCATCACAATCATCATTGGGTGCATTGATAAGGTTTGAGTGTAAGAAGTTGAAGAATAAGACTGAGAAAAAGAATTGCCATGTTACAAAGTGTACAATTTACTCAATAAATCGTGAAAAAAATGTAAGTGTACATAGAATTACAATCAAGAAATGAAAGTAGGATGAAAAAAATAAGTTCTGATTCAAACTGATAATTGTTTGGATGGGGTGGGTTGTGAAACAAATCTATAGGTGGGGGTATGGATATTGTGGGAATAATTGGTGTTTGTTACACCTACATGGGGCCCTCAATTGATGGGATTTTCACTACAGTGTCACGGTCACATTGTCACCATAGGGGGATTTCCAATTGGGGTCCAGGTGATCTTTTAGGGACCCTTTACAATCCTGTAGGTCTCTTCTCCTTGAGCTTATGGTCTCCCTTAATGATAGTCAATCACTGAGGGAGACCATAGGCTCCAGGAGAAGAGACCAACGGAATTGTAAAGGGGTCCCTAAAAGACCACCTGAACCCCAATTGGAAATCCCCCTACGGTGATACTGTAGTGAAAATTTCTCATCATCTGGGTACCCCCTGTAGGTGTACCAAACACCAATTATGCCCACAATATCCATACCCCCTCCACCTACAGATTTGTTTCGCAACCCACCGCCATCCAAACAATTATCAGTTTGAATCATAATTTATTTTTTAATCCTACTTTCATTTCTTGATTGTTGTGTGTGTAGTGTGCTGTGCATATCCTGGCAATGTTTAAGTGTGTGTGTTCTCAGTGGCATAGCTTGGTTTGGGGTGCCCCCCCCTCCCCACCCCGGCCGCCGGTGCCACCCCCCCCCCCCCCCCCATCGCCGCAGGCTTACCTGTCTGCGCGTCCCGGCTCCCCTCCTGGCTTCAATTAATAATTCTATGCAGACGGACCACGATAAAATGGCCGCCCCCATACCGCAAACAGTTTCAGAGAACTGTCTGCTTTATGGGGCGGCCATTTTATCGTGGTCCGTCTCCATAGAATTGATTGAAGCCAGGAGTTGTGTGTTTGTTGTACTGTTTTTGGGTGTGTGTTTTAGTGTGTATGGATTTGTATTGTACTGCATGCGGTATGTTTCCAGCGATTTCAGCCCCTATCTCCCCCGTGTGTACACAGCTTAAGTGTGTGAGGTGCTCTACGTATAAATGTGTGTGTTGTGTGCTATGTGTGCGTATGTGGGGTACTGTGTGTGCGTGTACAATGTGTACGTGTGTGTGTTATGTGTGGTCTATGTATATCCTCAATTATTTCCTAATTGTTTAAAGCCTTCACCATAATGTTAGAATGTGTCTGTCATACTCAATGACAGCAATGAAATCAGGTGTGGAGTTGTTCCTTCGTCCACGGTTTCCCAGATCGTCGATCTTTTCCCCAGATCATCAATGAAGGAAAATTAAAACTTGGTGTTTTTTAAAATTCTAAGTAAAATTTCCCAAAAACGGCTTCGAGGTGCACACCACCGGGTCCAGAGGTATCTTGTTGCCAAATTTGGTGTCTCTGAGTGCCACGGTGTGTCCGCAATGCGACGGACACGCACACACACACACACGCACACAGACTCTTCAACTTATTATATTACAGCCCTAGTGACTTCAAGCTTCACTTTATATTAACGACGTGCCAATTTATAAAGTGTTTCTTGATTTATTTTAAAAATGTCATTTTCATATTAACAAAAAGACTGTCAGTTTGACCGTCGGTATTTCATACCGAATCCTCATTAATATGTGTGGCATGAAGTGATGTGAAATGGAAGAAATAGCTCTAGGTGGCCCTCTAGTGGCCAAAGCATGTTTTGCATATTTTATTTTAATAGCGACATCTAGTGGAGAAAATATACTTTAAAAAAAACAACGGTTTTGACACTTTTGCAATCTGTTATGACAAATTTTCAGTTCCAGTGCATTCAAAATTCAATACATTATATAGTAAAAAAAGTCATGTTTAATTGTAGGGTTTTCTCAGAACACACTAATAATTCGACCAATTTCCCAATATAGGGAGTGTCGATGAATGATCACTTCATTGTCTTGCTGTTAAATTATATATATATATATATATATATATATATATATATATATATATATATATATATATATATATATATATATATATATATATATATATATACTAGCTGACCCGCCCGGCGTTGCCCGGGAAAACCTTGGTTTTTTTTTTTTTAGACCTAAGATTGCAATTTGTTATAGATTCCACCATAATGTTAGAATGTGTTTACATTGATACTCAATGACGGCAATGAAATCCGGTGTGGTGTTGTTTGAAACACAACGCTCCTGAGTTGATAACTTGTATGTGTTGATGAATTCTACATCCACTCCTGATATTTAGCACCTATGACATACCCTCCAACATCTGAGGGTCAGAAATCAGTACAAAATCAGAAAGGGACGTGGCCACACCTCCATTTCTATACTTTCAATGGTACAGTTTCTAGGGTGTGTAATTAAAGGCGCTGAGTGCGTGGAGACCGGGGTGGACGTTACTTTCCAAGCCATAATTAATTAAAAATTCACTGCTCCCTGCCACTGCCGCTCCCCTCACAGATCCTGCCTGCAGCAGTCTCTGAGGTTTGGAGATCTGTAAAGAACATGCACCGGGCATCTCTACCAAACAGTGGGGCAGTCCCTGAGTGTGGGAGTAGGTCCGCGGGCCTGGCCACATGACGTCATGACGCGACCCACGCTACCCGCACTACTGCAATGCACCACTGGGAACGGGTGCAATGGGCCAAATTCTTCCCTTCACCCACCGGGCCAATCCACCGATCCGGCCATCGCAATCATAAATGGGTGCATTGATAAGGTTTGTAGTGTAAGTAGTTGAAGAATAAGACTGAGAAAAAGAATTGCCATGTTACAAAGTGTACAATTTACTCAATAAATCGTGAAAAAATATATATAAGTGTACATAGTAGTATAATCAAGAAATGAAAGTCGGATTAAAAAATAAGTTCTGATTCAAATTGATAAATGTTTGGATGGGGGTGGGTTGCAAAACAAATCTATAGGGGGGTATGGATATTGTGGGAATAATTGGTGTTTGGTACACATACAGGGGGTCCTCAATTGATGGGATTTTCACTACAGTGTCACGGTCACAGTGTCACCATAGTGGGATTCCCAATTGGGATCCAGTTGGTCTTTTAGAGACCCTTTACAATCCCATAGGTCTCTTCTCCTTGAGCCTACAGTCTCCCTTAATGATAGTCAATCACTGAGGGATACCGTAGGCTCCAGGAGAAGAGAAAATGGGATTGTAAAGGGGTCCCTAAAAGACCACCTGAACCCCAATTGGAAATCCCCCTATGGTGACACAGTAGTGAAAATTTCTCAACAACTGGGGACCCCCTGTAGGTGTACCAAACACCAATTATGCCCACAATTTCCATACCCCCCTCCTATATATTTGTTTCGCAACCGACCCCCATCCAAACAATTATCAGTTTGAATCAGAATTTATTTTTTAATCCTACTTTAATTTCTTGATTGTACTTCTATGTACACATATTTATTTCACGATTTATTGAGTGAATTGTACACTATAACGTGACAAATCTTTATCTCAGTCTTATTCTTCAACTTCTTACACTCATAACATTCAAACAAATACATGCAGCGCTCATGCCCATCAACCAAACATTATCTGTGAACCAAATGAGTCTGGGAAACCCTTAAGGCAGAGCAGTGCCTAACATCCAACTGACTAACAGGGTGAGTGCAGTGTACCCACTTTGTATTGATCAATGGGTGCATTGGCCAGGACAAAGATATCTCAGTACAACTGGCCAGGGAGCGCAGAGACGGATATGGGAAAAAGAAAAAAACGGTACATTAGGTACAGTTTTTATTTGCCGGTACAGACTGTTAAATAAACGGCAAATTCTTTTCTTTTTTTTTTGTGTTTGTGTGTGTTGTACTGTTTTTGTGTGTGTGTTTTAGTGTATGTGGTTGTGTGTGTTGTGTTGTATGTATCTGTCCAATGCATAAGTGTGTGAGGTGTGCTATGTATATATAGTATGTGTATGTGTGTGTTGTGCCTTTGTGTATCTGTTCAATGTTTAAAGCCCCGTACACACAGGGAGATATATTGCTCAGTTTCTCCTTTTCATCAGCGACCAGAGATGGTCGCTGATGAAAAGGAACCTCAGCCGGGGGAGTCGCAGAGGTAATCAGCTGGTTGCAGGAGCATGTTCCTGCGACCATCGATTAGAATGGGGCTGAAAACGGGAGCGCGCACCCAGCGATTTATCGCCAGGGCACACTCCCATCACTGGAAATATGGTCGCTGGCGACCATATTTCCAGCGATTTCAGCCCCCGTGTGTACACTGCTTATGTGTGTGTTTTGTGTGTTGTGCTGTTTTTTGTGTGTGTGGTGAATGTGGGTGTGTGTTGTGCTGTTACAGGTATGTTATGTGTGTGTGTTGTGTGATCTGCCCAATCTGTAAGTGTGTAAGGTGTGCTACGTATAAATGTGTGTGTGTGTGTGTGTGTGTAATGTGCTGTGTGTATCTGTTCAATGTTTGTTTGTGTGTTCTGTGTATTGTACTGTTTTTGGGTGCATGTTGTAGTGAATGTGGGTGTGTCTTGTACTGTGAGTGGTGTGTTATGTGTGTGTGTTGGGTTATGTGTACAGTATCTGCCAAATGTGAGGTGCGCTACATATACTGTATATGTGTGTGTAGTGTGCTGTGCATATCCTGGCAATGTTTAAGTGTGTGTGTTTGTTGTACTGTTTTTGGGTGGTGTTGTAGTGTATATGGGTTTGTGTTGTACTGCATGTGGTTTGTTATGTGTGTGTTTTGTTGTGTGTATCTGTCCAATGTGTAAGTGTGTGAGGTGCGCTACGTATATATGTGTGTCTTGTGTGCATATGTGGTGTACTGTGTGTGTGTGTGCATGTACAATGTGTACATGTGTGTGTGTGATGTGTGGTCTATGTATATCCTCAATTATTCCTAATAATTGTTTAAAGCCTTCACCATAATGTTAGAATGTGTCATTCATACTCAATGACAGCAATGAAATCAGGTGTGGAGTTGTTTATTCCACAACGGTTTCCCAGATTTCTAAGTGAAATTTCCCCAAAACGGCTTCGAGGTGCACACCTCCGGGTATAGAGGTACCTTGTTGCCAAATTTGGGGGCTCTGAGTGCCACGGTGTGTCCGCAATGCAACGGACACGCACACACACACACACGCACACAGACTCTTCAACTTATTATATAGATATATATATATATCAAGCATTCGCCTTCAGTTATCTGATTGGTCAGCAAAGACCAAAAATCTCAGAAGCAATCTCCCGTAATTGTGCAGTGTGTGGGCATTCTCCTAAATTTGTCACTTTGGGCCCAATTCAGATTTGTTAGCAAAGCTGCAATTTTTGCAGATGGACAAAACCATGCTGCACTGCAGGTGGGGGAGATGAAAATTGAGTTAGATTTGGGGGGGGGGGGGGGTATTTTGTTTCTGTGCAGGGAAAATACTGGCTGCTTAATCCTTGCACTGCAATATGAGTTTGAACACACCCCACCCAAATGTACATGTTACATCTGCCCCACCTGCAGTGCAGTATGGTTTTGCCCATTTTGGGATGACTTCTCTAACAATGCTGAATAAGGAACTCGGGGCAGAATTTGTCAGCCATGCGATCAGGTCTGTGAAATCCTGCCTTGTAAATAGGTGTGCAGGTGCTGCGGATGGATGTGTAAGGGTACTTAGAGGATAAATCATTCGATTTAAGCTCAACATCAATGACTTTTCCTCTAGTCCTGGCTGTTCGCAGCCACTGTGTAGCCCAGGACTTACTCAGCTACTGCCAACAAAACCGACACAGTACTCAGTCTGGAGGAACATATAGAGATGGGAATGACGAAGGTGAGACTTACTGTGTGTTGGGGATCAGCGAATTGAACGTCAGAAGCCTTTGAGGGGAGATCTAGACACCTATCTCATCATAGGAGGAAGGTGGGGTTGGGTACAGACGAAGGAGAAGTGTGGTAGCCCCATAACGGGGCTCAAGGGGAAGATGTTGGTAGGGTTACCAACTCATCCCTTTAACCCCTTCCCGACATTTGACGTACATTTACGTCATGGCCGGGATGTACTTCCCGACACATGGCATAAATGTACGTCATGACTTTAAACTGTCACTGCGTCTCGAGACGCAGTGACAGAGGGACGATGTCTGCTGTCCCTGACAGCAGACATGTCCCTGCATGCCCAGGGGGGGCTGCGATGTCGCCCCCCCGTCGGCGATCGCTGTGATTGGCTGTTCAGTGTGAACAGCCATTCACAGCGTTTTCCTGTGTTACCAGCGAATCAGACGCTTGGTAACACAGGTGTCAATCACCGCCGGGCGTCAGGGGGCATGAGGGGGTCATCGGTGACGATGACACCTCACCCCACCCTCACCCCACCTGCCCCCAAGGCTGTGATTGGTCCGTGGGACCCACGGACCAATCACAGCCAAGGCGCGACATTTAAACTAACGGTGACTGCGCTGCAGACGCCATTCCGGTCTGGAATAGCGTGCAGAGCGGTCACCGTGCCTATCTGCCGTGATACTGACCTGATCCTTGCTAATACTTACCTGATCCTTGCAAATACCTTACCTGATCACTTGATCACTGCTTGTAGCGTGCTGGACGCTTCCTGGATCTGACTTCTTGGGACTTCCTGCTGCTGCTGCAGTGTGATAGAGAGATAGAGAGATAGAGAGAGAGATAGAGAGAGATAGAGAGATAGTGACAGAGAGAGCTATATTTTGTGTCTGCTACCCCCCTTTTTGGGGGTGCAGGTTTTTTTTATATATAAATAACTGTCAGTGCTGCTGCTGCAGTGTCATAGAGTGATAGATAGTGATAGATAGTGATAGATAGTGATAGATAGTGAGAGATAGAGAGATTTGTGTCTGCTACCCCCCCTTTTTGGGGGTGCAGTTTTTTTTTTTTATATATATAACTGTCAGTGCTGCTGCTGCAGTGTCATAGAGTGATAGATAGTGATAGATAGTGAGAGATAGAGAGATAGAGAGAGATAGTGACAGAGAGTGATAGAGAGTGTATATTTTGTGTCTGCTACCCCCCCTTTTTGGGGGTGCAGTTTTTTTTTTATACATATAACTGTCAGTGCTGCTGCTGCAGTGTCCTAGAGTGATAGATAGTGATAGATAGTGAGAAGATAGTGAGAGATAGAGAGAGATAGAGAGAGATAGTGACAGAGAGTGATAGAGAGTGTATATTTTGTGTCTGCTACCCCCGCCTTTTGTGCTGATCACTATATCTGAGGTGATCAGCAACTTTTTGGGGGCGCAGAGGTTTTTTTTTTTTATATATACCTGTCAGTTGCTGCCAGTTGCACTGTCAGTTGCACCAAAGGTTGTGCACCTGCTGCCCCTCACTGGTAATCAGTGTTGCATCACTGATCACCTTTTTTTTTTTTTTAGGCTGCTGTGGGTCTTTTTTTAATTTTTTTTTTACACACACTGTGATTTTGTGGGTGTCCTGTGGCCACTGTGCGCTGATCAGTGACGTACATCACTGATCAGCTTTTTCGGCACAGGGTTGATCTATTTTTTTTTTTTTTTTGATCAAATTCCTGTTGCCTTTGAGCGCTGTTCAGTGACGGACGTTACTGACCAACATCTGTGCTCAATTTTTGGCGCAGGACCTTTTTTTTTTTTTTTTTAACCCCTTCAATTTTTTTTTTTTTTAATTGGGTTCAAATTCCTGTATAAAGTATTTTTTTTTTCTGCACTACATACACACTACACACTACATACCCCCCGGGTTGAAATAAAGTTTGTACCCCCCCCTACACTATACACGTGTTGAAACATTTCACTACCAGTAACACAAAAATAAAAATGGCATCCCAAATGTCATCCCAAATGTCATCCCAGTCATCCAGAAGAATGTATTCAGCGGAGGAGGCATATGCCATGCTTGCCTCTGATTCTGACACAGCCAGTGAGGCAAGCGGGGAATTTGAAGGATTCATCTTAACCTCATCTTCCTCCTCTAGTGATGAGGGACCCCCTCAAAGACGCCCCCGTAGAGCAGCTGAGACCCCCCCCCCAATAATTGATCTCGTATGGACCCCACCACCAGACAATTTTGAGCCCCAGGTTCCTGAGTTTTTGGCCATGCCAGGAATCCAATTTGATTCCACAGGTCTCAGAGAAATTGACTTTTTCAAATTATTTTTCTCTGATGATTTTATAAATTTAATTGTGGACCAAATTAATTTATATGCCCAGCAGTTTATTGCTCAAAACCCCACGTCATCATTTGCTAGGTGGACCCCTGTAGATACAGTAGAGATGATGACGTTTTGGGGTCTGGTGGTTTCATATGGGCATAGTAAAAAAGCCAGAAATTAGGCAATATTGGAGTACAGATGTTCTGTACAGCACCCCATTTTACCGTATGGCCATGCCCCGGGCTCGATTTGAGACGATCCTTAAATTTTTGCATTACAACGATAATGCACAGTGCCAACCCAGAGATGATCCCACCTTTGACCGGCTATTCAAAGTCAGGCCGGTCATTGATCATTTCAGTGCCAAATTTGAAGAGATGTACATCCCAGATAAATTCATTTGCATAGACGAGTCCCTTATACATTTTAAAGGAAGGGTTAAATTCCGCCAGTACCTTCCCAGTAAGAGGGCAAGGTATGGCATAAAAATGTATAAGCTGTGTGAAAGCACCTCAGGGTACACCCACAGGTTTAGGGTATATGAAGGGAAGGATTCAAGAATTGAACCGCCAGAATGCCCCCCCTCCCTCGTAGGTGTTAGTGGAAAAATTGTCTGGGATTTAGTGCACCCCTTCCTGGATAAAGGTTATCACCTCTATGTGGATAACTTTTACACCAGCATCCCCCTGTTTAAGGCCCTTGGTTCAAGAGGTACAGCAGCTTGCGGTACTGTGCGCAAGAACCAAAGAGGCCTCCCAAAAACGCACATTGCCCAAGTAATGAGAAGGGGTGAAAGCAGGGGAATATGCACCGAAAATATGTTGTTGGTCAAATATAAGGACAAGAGGGATGTCCTTATACTGACAACAATTCACGGAGACAGTACCACCTCCGTCCCTGTACGAGGTACCAGTACCCACACCTCCAAACCTAATTGTATCCTGGATTACAATAGGTACATGGGCGGAGTGGATCTTTCAGATCAGGTACTGAAACCACTCTGCGTGCACCTTAGAGGCTGAGATTCGGAAGCCGGAAGATAGGTGAAAGATGTGGTGACACGCGTGTGCGTTCCAACAGGCGGAAGCATAGGAGGGCCGCCTGTGAAGGAGATATTCCGCGATACATCCGGCGGAAATGACGGCTGAAGCGGGTGGAGCGCATATGCGTTCCACTCAAGCGGAAGCCGCCCCTAACCCCGGAAGTGCAGATCCGCAAATGAACAAGGATATGGACTAACACGAAAATGTGGATAGCGATTATGTTTGATATGACGACTATGCTGTATGTACTATATTATGAAATACTCAGATCCTGTTTTAGGAATATTGTCAATTAAATGTTGTTAGGATTACTGTAGGATTCTTTATGTTGGAAATAGGCTTAGTGAGGGATTTACTGAGATGGAATATGCCGGGTTTTATGTTTGACCTGGAGGCTTTAGGGTATAAAAACCCCCCCAGGACCTCATTTTAATTTGTCTACACCCTGAGGAAGGACCTATATGGTTTGAAACGCGTTGGTGTTTGCTGCAAGTTTTTACCCAGGATTCCAGGATATTTGCCTTTGTAATACCTGTTGGACCTACAGCCTCAGATTGGCCCCCATTCCGGATAAGGGTGGTTTTTGACGTGACTGTATTCAGGCTATCTCTGGAGCATCCTGTTTTCTATATAATAAGTTGAAGAGTCTGTGTGCGTGTGTGTGTGTGTGCGTGTCCGTTGCATTGCGGACACACCGTGGCACTCAGAGCCCCCAAATTTGGCAACAAGGTACCTCTATACCCGGAGGTGTGCACCTCGAAGCCGTTTTGGGGAAATTTCACTTAGAAATTTAAAAAACACCAAGTTTTAATTTGCCTTCATTGATGATCTGGGGACAAGATTGACGATCTGGGAAACCGTTGTGGAATAAACAACTCCACACCTGATTTCATTGCTGTCATTGAGTATGAATGACACATTCTAACATTATGGTGAAGGCTTTAAACAATTATTAGGAATAATTGAGGATATACATAGACCACACATCACACACACACATGTACACATTGTACATGCACACACACACACAGTACACCACATATGCACACAAGACACACATATATACATAGCGCACCTCACACACTTACACATTGGACAGATACACACAACAAAACACACACATAACAAACCACATGCAGTACAACACAAACCCATATACACTACAACACCACCCAAAAACAGTACAACAAACACACACACTTAAACATTGCCAGGATACGCACAGCACACTACACACACATATACAGTATATGTAGCGCACCTCACATTTGGCAGATACTGTACACATAACCCAACACACACACACATAACACACCACTCACAGTACAAGACACACCCACATTCACTACAACATGCACCCAAAAACAGTACAATACACAGAACACACAAACAAACATTGAACAGATACACACAGCACATTACACACACACACACACATTTATACGTAGCACACCTTACACACTTACAGATTGGGCAGATCACACAACACACACACATAACATACCTGTAACAGCACAACACACACCCACATTCACCACACACACAAAAAACAGCACAACACACAAAACACACACATAAGCAGTGTACACACGGGGGCTGAAATCGCTGGAAATATGGTCGCCAGCGACCATATTTCCAGTGATGGGAGTGTGCCCTGGCGATAAATCGCTGGGTGCGCGCTCCCGTTTTCAGCCCCATTCTAATCAATGGTCGCAGGAACATGCTCCTGCAACCAGCTGATTACCTCTGCGACTCCCCCGGCTGAGGTTCCTTTTCATCAGCGACCATCTCTGGTCGCTGATGAAAAGGAGAAACTGAGCAATATATCTCCCTGTGTGTACGGGGCTTTAAACATTGCACAGATACACAAAGGCACAACACACACATACACATACTATATATACATAGCACTCCTCACACACTTATGCATTGGACAGATACATACAACACAACACACACAACCACATACCCTAAAACACACACACAAAAACAGTACAACACACACAAACACAAAAAAAAGAAAAGAATTTGCCGTTTATTTAACAGTCTGTACCGGCAAATAAAAACTGTACCTAATGTACCGTTTTTTTCTTTTTCCCATATGCGTCTCTGCGCTCCCCGGCCAGTTGTACTGAGATATCTTTGTCCTGGCCAATGCACCCATTGATCAATACAAAGTGGGTACACTGCACTCACCCTGTTAGTCAGTTGGATGTTAGGCACTGCTCTGCCTTAAGGGTTTCCCAGACTCATTTGGTTCACAGATAATGTTTGGTCGATGGGCATGAGCGCTGCATGTATTTGTTTGAATGTTATGAGTGTAAGAAGTTGAAGAATAAGACTGAGATGAAGATTTGTCACGTTATAGTGTACAATTCACTCAATAAATCGTGAAATAAATATGTGTACATAGAAGTACAATCAAGAAATTAAAGTAGGATTAAAAAATAAATTCTGATTCAAACTGATAATTGTTTGGATGGGGGTCGGTTGCGAAACAAATATATAGGAGGGGGGTATGGAAATTGTGGGCATAATTGGTGTTTGGTACACCTACAGGGGGTCCCCAGTTGTTGAGAAAGACCACCTGGATCCCAATTGCGAATCCCACTATGGTGATACTGTGACCGTGACACTGTAGTGAAAATCGCATCAATTGAGGACCCCCTGTATGTGTACCAAACACCAATTATTCCCACAATATCCATACCCCCCCCTATAGATTTGTTTTGCAACCCACCCCCATCCAAACAATTATCATATTGAATCAGAACTTATTTTTTAATCCGACTTTCATTTCTTGATTATACTACTATGTACACTTATATATATTTTTTCACGATTTATTGAGTAAATTGTACACTTTGTAACATGGCAATTCTTTTTCTCAGTCTTATTCTTCAACTAATTACACTACAAACCTTATCAATGCACCCATTTATGATTGCGATGGCTGGATCGGTGGATTGGCCCGGTGGGTGTAGGGAAGAATTTGTCCCATTGCACCCGTTCCCAGTGGTGCATTGCAGTAGTGCGGGTAGCGTGCGTCGCGTCATGACGTCATGTGGCCAGGCCCGCGGACCTACTCCCACACTCAGGGACTGCCCCACTGTTTGGTAGAGATGCCCGGTGCATGTTCTTTACAGATCTCCAAGCCTCAGAGACTGCTGCAGGCAGGATCGGTGAGGGGAGCGGCAGTGGCAGGGAGCAGTGAATTTTTAATTAATTATGGCTTGGAAAGTAACGTCCACCCCGGTCTCCACGCACTCAGCGCCTTTAATTACACACCCTAGAAACTGTACCATTGAAAGTATAGAAATGGAGGTGTGGCCACGTCCCTTTCTGATTTTGTACTGATTTCTGACCCTCAGATGTTGGAGGGTATGTCATAGGTGCTAAATATCAGGAGTGGATGTAGAATTCATCAACACATACAAGTTATCAACTCAGGAGCGTTGTGTTTCAAACAACACCACACCGGATTTCATTGCCGTCATTGAGTATCAATGTAAACACATTCTAACATTATGGTGGAATCTATAACAAATTGCAATCTTAGGTCTAAAAAAAAAAAACCAAGGTTTTCCCGGGCAACGCCGGGCGGGTCAGCTAGTCTATATAATAATAACAATTCGCAGATGGATGCAGTGCAGCTCCTGCGTCTTTGGATTTCCTACCTCCAAACAGTGACAGGCTGCAGCTTAGGGGGCACCGTGTGCTATAATGCAGGACCCGTTCTGTACATGCAGAGATAAGGTCCTGTGTCCCAGAATCGGAGATGTACTGTCCGCAAACCAGCAGCTTCTGACATGTGATATAATTGGACCAATAAGAATAAATGAGGTCTTTTATTGATTTTGTGCCGGGGGATACGGTCATTTGGTCTACAACAACTAGGTCGACAAACATTGGGTCGACAACACTAGGTTCAAATGCAGGAAGTTTGACAGGGGTCTAGGTCGACATGGGTTTAGGTCAACAGGTCATTAGGTGAACACA
>NC_139226.1:13918774-13936274 GCF_055691185.1 Crinia signifera
TGTTTATGTGAATGTATCCCACGCAGAGAGAATACGGTATGGTTACCAACTCATCCCTTTAATCCGGGACACATATTAATTACACAGGTTCTGTGGCAGTTTAAAACCAGGTGAAAGCCAGCCACAGAACCTGTGTAATTAATATGTGTCCTGAATTAAAGGGATGAGTTGGTAACCCTAGAATACGGGTGCATAGTTTGGTAATAATACTGTAGGAAAAAGAACACAGATATGGGGGGAGATTCTCTAAGCTAAAAATGCGGTAAAAACCCCGTTATCGGGGTTTTTACCGCATTTTGGGATGCTGTAAGCATCCTCCGCCGGGTTACCAAAAATCTGGCGATGCCCCATAGAAGCCAATGGGCTTCTATCGCAACCCTCCGCCGCCCCGTGCCTCCCCCCTGCCGCCCCGCATCGCCCCCTCCCCCCTCACCTGTGTCCGGGCAGCACAGCGCAGTGCTGCCCGGACCTGTGACCTCCTCCCTGCACTGATCCTCTTCCAGGTGCAGGGAGGAGGAGAGCCCGGCGCAGCAGCAGCAGCGCCGGGTGTGGGAGGGAGGGGAGAGCCGCCGGGACCTGCTGGGACCCGGCGACTCTCACCGCAAAGGACAGCTCTTAACACAAGAGCTGTCCTTTGCCTTAATTATCGCATATGTTACAGCATATGCGATAATTAAATATGCGATGGGCGGCGAAGGGGGGCGGAGATTCTTAGAGAATCTCCCCCATGATGTCCATGCCGACTGTGTCTACATTTGGGACAACAAAAGTGAAAAACCCACGACCTTTCCATTGTCGACTTAATGCTTGTGTTGACCTAATGACCCTGTTGACCTTAGGCATGTCGACCTTCTGTATATGTCGACCTGAGGCCTGTTGACCTTCAGTGCTCGACCCAATCGATGTTGACCTTAGTTTGGTCTACCTAATGACCCCTACCCCAGCTGGGTATACGACGCTTTCCCAGACTGATGTTTGGTAAACCCTATTAGCTGAAGCCCTGACCCCTGCACAGGAGATGTATCTGACAATAGGTAAAACGTTAGTCGCCATAGGCGCAACTCTGAGCACTGCGAAATTCTCCTGACATACACAGGTGACCCAACCTCGCCATACCTTGCCTATGGCGAATGCCCCATTACCATCCACAAGTAAATACACAACAACCTTTTATTGGCCCCATAATGTTGTTATTATAATAATTGTTATTATTATTATTATTATTATTATTATTATTATTATTATTATTATTATTATTATTATTATATTTTGTACACTTGTACTTGTTACTATGCTTAGTTGCATACATCTTTTTCTTACATCTACATAAAGGTTGAGCATCCATTATCCAAATTATTTCGAAAACCATAGTCTCTGAAATGCACTACTGGGACTGTCTGTAACTCTGTAACTGGCACTACTGGGGGGCATGATATGTAACTGGCACTACTGGGGGCATGATATGTAACTGGCACTACTGGGAGATCTGTAACTGGCACTACTGGGGACATGATATGTAACTGGCACTACTGGGGACATGATATGTAACGGGCACTACTGGGGACATGATATGTAACTGGCACTACTGGGAGATCTGTAACTGGCACTACTGGCACATCTGTAACTGGCACTAGTGGGAACATGATCTGTAACTGGCACTACTGGGGAAATTATATGTAACTGGCACTACTGGGGAAATTATATGTCACTGGCACTACTGGGGAAATTATATGTAACTGGCACTACTGGGGACATCTGTAACAGCACTGCTGGGGACATGATATGTAACTGGTACTACTGGGGGCATGATATGTAACTGGCACTACTGGGTACAGGATATGTAACTGGCACTACTGGGGACATGATATGTAACTGGCACTACTGGGAGATGTGTAACTGGCACTACTGGGACATCTGTAACTGGCACTAGTGGGAACATGATCTGTATCTGGCACTACTGGGGAAATTATATGTAACTGCCACTACTTTGGACATCTGTAACAGCACTACTGGGGACATGATATGTACAGTAACTGGTACTACTGGGGACATGATATGTAACTGGCACTACTGGGTTCATCTGTAACTGGCACTACTGGGGACATGATATGTAACTGCCAATACTGGTGACATGATCTATAACTGGCACTACTGGGGAAATTATAGGTAACTGGCACTACTGGGGACATCTGTAACTGGTACTACTGGGGACATGATATGTAACTGGCACTACTGGGGACATCATATGTAATTGACACTAATGGGGACATGATCTGTAACTGGCATTACTGGGGAAATTATAGGTAACTGGCACTACTGGGGACATCTGTAACTGGTACTACTGGGGATATGATATGCAACTGGCACTACTGGGGACATGATATGTAACTGGCACTACTGGGGACATGATATATAACTGGCACTACTGGGAGATCTGTAACTGGCACTACTGGCACATCTGTAAATGGCACTAGTGGGAACATGATTTGTAACTGGCACTACTGGGAAAATTATATGTAACTGGCACTACTGGGGAAATTATATGTAACTGGCACTACTGGGGAAATTATATGTAACTGGCACTACTCGGGACATCTTTTACAGCACTACTGGGGACATGATATGTAACTGGTACTACTGGGGGCATGATATGTAACTGGCACTACTGGGGACATGATATGTAACTGGCACTACTGGGGACATGATATGTAACTGGCACTACCGGGAGATCTGTAACTGGCACTACTGGCACATCTGTAAATGGCACTAGTGGGAACATGATCTGTAACTGGCACTACTGGGGAAATTATATGTAACTGGCACTACTGGGGAAATTATATGTAACTGGCACTACTGGGGAAATTATATGTAACTGGCACTACTGGGGACATCTTTTACAGCACTACTGGGGACATGATATGTAACTGGTACTACTGGGGGCATGATATGTAACTGGCACTACTGGGGACATGATATGTAACTGGCACTACTGGGAGGTGTGTAACTGGCACTACTGGGACATCTGTAACTGGCACTAGTGGGAACATGATCTGTATCTGGCACTACTGGGGAAATTATATGTAACTGCCACTACTTTGGACATCTGTAACAGCACTATTGGGGACATGATATGTACAGTAACTGGTACTACTGGGGACATGATATGTAACTGGCACTACTGGGTACATCTGTAACTGGCACTACTGGGGACATATGTAACTGCCAATACTGGTGACATGATCTATAACTGGCAACTGGCACTACTGGGGAAATTATAGGTAACTGGCACTACTGGGGACATCTGTAACTGGTACTACTGGGGACATGATATGTAACTGGCACTACTGGGGATATCATATGTAATTGACACTAATGGGGACATGATCTGTAACTGGCATTACTGGGGAAATTATAGGTAACTGGCACTACTGGGGACATCTGTAACTGGTACTACTGGGGACATGATATGCAACTGGCACTACTGGGGACATGATATGTAATTGGCACTACTGGGGTCATGATTTGTAACTGGCACTACTGGGGACATGATATGTAACTGACACTAATGGGGGCATCTGTAACTGGCACTACTGGGGACATGATATGTAACTGGCACTACTGGGGACATGATGTGTAACTGGCACTACTGGGGACATCTGTAACTGGCACTACTGGGGACATGATCTGTAACTGGCAGTACTGGGGACATGATCTGTAACTGGCACTACTGGGGAAATTATAGGTAACTGGCACTAAATATGTGCAAGAAAATGGTGGCTTGGAATTCAAATTCAGTGCCTGAGATTGTACACAAACTTTGTTTCATGCACAAAAAAATATTCTTGTATTTCATGTGTTTTATGTGCTTATACAACAGAAATGCAAAATACCTAATTCAAATATAAAAATATTCCAGAATAATCCCTTATCCAAAATACTTCTGGTCCTGAGCATTTTTGGATAAGGGATACTCAACCTGTATATTAATATTGTATTGTTCTTGTATTGTTATTATTTTTGTTTTTATTGTGCTTGTTTGTATCAGGATGTTAATTAAGTATGATCCTTTGATTGAACCGCGCTGTGGCGTAATAACCAATAATGATACAATGCTGTTAGTTAGCTTTTTGTTTTTAGATAACAACAATTGTTATGAGATTAGTTTTGGGGTAACCTTAGCTGAGCCCAGACCCAGCTTATCCGATTTCTCGCCGGAATCAGATGAAAATATCCCAAATCGCCATGGAATCGCCATAGTGTAGGGGACCCTTTAGTGTATAAAATGTTTCTATTGTCCGCTCAGCATGCAACGGTCTCCGTGTCTGTATATGTCGTCTCTATGGGGACACTTTATGCTAAGTGACTGTATTGTGTGTGGGGGCTTCTGAGATCAAATCTGGTATCTACAATCCTATCTCATTACAATGGTAACTAAGACTTGATTGTATCACAGTAATTATGCCCGTGGCATCGGCGCCCCACCTACAGAAACCACGGTGGGGCGGGGGAGAGGTCTGTATAATACAGGGACCCCTGAGACTGGTCCAGTATCTCATACACAGAGAATCCCAGCAGTGAGGAGACAACTACACCTGTGAGTATGGACCTTACTACTACGTGGGTTATGTAACAGTATCGCTGGGGTTGACACTGTATCTACTTATAGCAGCAAATAGTTATTACAATGTGACTCTATGTTCATCGTTTAAGATCCCCTCTACCCTCTTTTAAAATGTGTCTAGGTTACAATTATTGGGGTAGATGTATGAAGCAGTGATACGGGAGAAGTGAGCCAGAGGAGACGTGGCCCATGTCAACCAATCAGCACTGAAGTAACATCTATATTTTGCATAATATAAACATATACAGAGCAGCTGATTGGTTGCCATGGGATACTTCTCCTCTGGCTCACTTCTCCTCCCGTATCACTGCTTCATACATCTACCCCGCAATGTGCAGCTGTATTATCAGTTATGCTATCCTCTAAACTAAATCATTAACCCTTTGCGTGCCAAGTGAATTTGTCAAAATAGGTATGAAAGTTGCCCAGCAAACATTTGTATCCATCATATTGACCTGTAATGTCACCTTATATAGGAAATATTTTTCTTTACACAACATTTTTATTTGAATTTATATGATTGCTGGCACTCAAAGGGTTAAGGGGAACATTTATTACAGGTCGCTGTTGGCTAATTTTTTTGTCGATGCCGGCTGATTTTTTAAAAGCTGACATTAATCAATGTTGGGCTTCCAGGGCTAAAACACACATTTACTGACATTTACAAATTCAACAGTCAGAAAATGTGTGTTTTAGTGTTTAAAAATATCATTACAAATCAGCCAATCAGATCCTAAAGGTGCCCATACACTAGTAAGATTTATCTTCAGATCTGGCTGGTTGGAACAAAAACATGGTTATGGATGAGTGACAGTTTGTCAGTTTTCCAGCATTTCCAAGCAAATGGTCAACTGTCATTTGCTCTCATCCATAACCATGTTTTTGTTCCAACCAGCCAGATCTGAAGATAAATCTGCGTGTGTATGGCCAGCTTAAGGGGCTTATTTATTAAGATGGGAGTTCTATTGAAGGTGGGATGTTGCTACGGGCAACCAATCAGAAGGTATCTACTATCTTCTGAAAGGTGCTAAATAAATAAGTAGTTTCTGATTGATTGGTTGCTATGGGCAACATCGCATCTTCAAGATAACTCCTATCTTATTAAATAAAGTCCCAAATGTCATTTTCAAACACAGCCTGTGGCATGGCATTTAGGGGATGCTTGGCTGCTACTTTATCTCTGTCCACTATATCTGCCAAGGCTTAGTAATATACCCCTTTATCTCTCTGCACTTTATCTCTCTCTGCAAGCTTTGATAAATACCCTCCATAGACTCTCACTTGCCAGCCCCACTGCATATATCTTACTGACTGTCTGCTATGTACTATCACACAGGTCTATAGGAAAATGATGAAGATCAGTGCAGCCCTTCTAGTCCTGGTGATTGGTGAGTAGGATATAAAAGACTCTGAGGACAGAGGCTGAAATATACCGTACAGTACAGTTATACCATACAGTACAGTTATACCATACAGCACAGTTATACCATAAAGTACATTTACACCATACAGTACAGTTATACCATACAGAACAGTTATACCATACAGTACAGTTATACCATACAGCACAGTTATACCATACAGTACAGTTATACCATACAGTACAGTTATACCATACAGTACATTTACACCATACAGTACAGTTATACCATACAGCACAGTTATACCATACAGTACAGTTAAATCATACAGTATAGTTATACCATACAGTACAGTTATACCATACAGCACAGTTATACTATATAGTACAGTTATAGCATACAGCACAGTTATACTATATAGTACAGTTATACCATACAGTACTGTTATACCAAACAGTACAGTTATACCATACAGCACAATATACAGTAGAGTTATACCATACAGTACAGTTATACCATACAGCACAGTCATACCATACAGTACAGTTATACCATACAGTACTGTTATACCATACAGCACAGTTATACCATGCAGTACAGTAATACTATACAGTACACTTATACCATACAGCACAGTTATATCATACAGTACAGTTATACCATACAGTAGAGTTATTCCATACAGCACAGTTATACCATACAGTACAGTTATACCATGCAGTCAGTGGCGTAACTATAGCTCCGAAGCCCCCGGGGGGCTGCGGGGCTATAGTTACCCGCGGTCTGCGTCTCGCCCAGCTCTCTGCCGGGACCTGCCTGACCGTCACGGTCCCGGCCGGCTCCTGCTGCAATGAAAACTGACAATTAGAAAATGGCTGCCCCCATACTGCAGATAGTTTTCTGTCTGCAGTATGGGGGCAGCCATTTTCTAAGAGTCAGTTTTCATTGTAGAAGCAGGAGCCGACCGGGACCGTGACGGTCAGGCAGGTCCCGGCAGAGAGCCGGGCGAGGCGCAGACCGCGGTTGCAGGTACGGGTAGGAGGGGGGGGGGGGCAGGTTAGGTGTGTGCGGGGGTGGGGGGCACCGAAAAAACGTGCGGCGGGGGGCGCAAAATATTTAGTAACGCCCCTGCATGCAGTACAGTATGGAGGGGAGTGTGCACCAGAACAGAGCTCCGTCTGGTGCCATCTAGTGGGTTTTGGGGCCCCTTCGTGGTGAGGAGCAGCGATAGGCCTTTATTATATTGGATATAAAGACTCTGAAGGACAGAGGCTGAGTTATACCATATAATACAGTTATACCATACAGTACAGTTATACCATAAAGTAGAGTATCGAAGGGTGCGTGCGCCCGAACAGAGCTCCATCTGGCGCCATCTAGTGGCTGTCGGGGCACCTTCGTGGTGAGGAGCAGCGATAGGCCTTTATCATATAGGATGTATATTATTTATTTGATTATTTATTAGCAGGTTCTTATATAGCGCACACATATTCCGCAGCGCTTTACATAGAATAGTTATAAGCAAAAACACAAATTGCTGGAATATCTCCTCACTCACTAACCGCTATCTGTCCTCTCTCTGTTCCTGTAGCCGCCCAGTCTGTCAGCATCTATGGAGCGCGTAAGTAACACAACAGTAACTATGGTGATAATGATGGTGATAATGATGGTGATAATGATAGTGATAATGATGGTGATAATGATAGTAATAATGATGGTGATAATGATAGTGATAATGATAATAATAATGATGGTGATAATGATGGTGATAATGATGGTGATAATGATAGTAATAATGATGGTGATAATGATGGTGATAATGATGGTGAGTGCTAGTACTAGATGAGAGTTGCATAGCACAAATATTTTGGCTTTAGTTTAAATACATCTACTAAATAATAATAATAATAATAATAATAATAATAATAGGTATAACATCCTTTCACAACGAGATATACTCTCTCTCTCTCTCTATCTCTCTCTCTCTAATGTACTAGGCCTTGAATAGTGATAAAATGGAGAGTTATAAATCACCAACCAATCAGGTCCTGAATACCATGTATGTCACAGATTGTGTTTGAAAAAATGACCGGTAGGAGCTGATTAGCTGGTGTGTTATCACTCTCCATGTTAGCACTTTTAAAGGCTAAGTACATCTGGCCCTATATTGATGTCTCATGTAAAATCCTGTATTTATTAGTTAATGATACATGTAACCTGGTAAGCTTTATTGGAAACACTTATTTTACCTTATAGCTCTTTGCCTTGTAGTAATGTCTATATATCAGCAGACAGTAGCTGCCTTAGAACACAACACAAAGCTGCTCTCTGACTGTATTCGGTGACAGAGCAAAGTACGGCATCATTATGTAATGGGTCATTAAAAGTATATGTATATATTATTTTATTATATTATATTTGCTGATATAAAGACACAACTGAAAGCAACAAAAGAATACAAGATTGTGATCAGAATTTGGAAACTGTCATCCAACATTGCCTTGTGGAAAATATACTAACATGGGAGTTCTGTTGCAGATTATATCTATTATCTTCTTGAAGATGCTAAATAAATAAGTAGTATCTAATTGGTTGCTATGGGAAACATCCTATCTTCAATGGGGATCCTAAACAGGTCACTTCTCTGCTACTAGAAATATCAGCTGCTCCGATTGCTGTTCATGCCAGAACCAGGCAACGATTTAATTACTGTATTTCAATGGGCGCCATCTAGTGGCACCTGGGCTGAACAACAAACAAACCAGCCTGTGAGTGTACAATGCATCATTATTATGATAGAAAATCTAACCATCCTTTGTTTATCTCTGTAGCCACCATAACCACCGCAGCCCCGTGTGGTCCAAACCAACAGATGGACAGCTGCCAGGAATGTACACTTACCTGTGCCTTTATCATGAATCCAGTAGGCTGCATGTCGCTGTGCTCACCTGGGTGTATCTGCATGACTCCATATATCGCTGTATCCAGCCAAAATAATACCTGTATTCTACGGTCCACCTGCTTCCAGGACATCCAGAAGATGAAGATGACGGCATAGATGTGACATGATGCTCTCACGCTGTATTGTCCCTTTGTTCTGCAATGTGTATATATGTTAGGGATGTGCACCGGCCACTTTTCGGGTTTTGGGTTCTGACTACCTTGAGGTTTTGGGTTCTAATGGGTTTTGCCAAAACACTTCCTAAGTGTTTTGTGTTTGGATTTCTTGGGTTTTGGGTTCTGATTTTTTTGTTAATAAAGCATAAAAACGGATAAAATCGCAGAATTTTTTTTTTTGCTCCTACGCTATATTAACCTCAATAACATTAATTTCCACTCATTTCCAGTCTATTCTGAACACCTCACACCTCACAATATTGTTTTTAGGGCAAAAGGTTGCACCGAGGTAGCTGGATAACTATGCTAAGCCACACAAGTGTGCGGCACAAACACGTGGCTCATGTAAGAGTGGCACTGCAGCGGTAGATATGGCAGTACTAGGCCCCAGACAGGTAGATATGGCAGTACTAGGCACAAGACAGGTAGATACGGCAGTATTAGGCAGTGGGCCCCAGACCAGACAGGTAGATAAGACAGTACTAGGCACAAGACAGGTAGATACGTCAGCAATACTAGTATTGTGCACCAGCAGAATTTATAATAATTCATTTTATTATTAGGTACTGCTTGGCAGTGGCACTCAGTGGCAAACGTCAGTTCACCAGCAGCATGGAATTATTTTTTACAGTCCCACACAGCACAAGTATTATTTTTTAATTAAATTAGATATAGCAGCCTAGTATGTAGTTGTACTACTAGGTGGGTACACTTAGGCAGTAACACTGCCAGTGGCAACAGTGGACTGAGTAAATAATACTGGCAACCTCTATTCACAGTATTCAGTGCAGGCAGCACAAGTGGACTATATATAATTCAATTAATTATTAATAATATAGCAGCCTAGTAGGTAGATAAAATAAACTACTAGGTAGGTAGGTATGCAGTAGCACTGCCAGTGGTCACCACAAAAGGTAGTTATATATTACACACCACCAGTAGCTTTATGCAGTGCACCAGCAGAATTTATAATAATTAATTTTATTATTAGGTACTGCTTGGCAGTGGCACTCAGTGGCACACGTCAGTGCACCAGCAGCATGGAATTATTTTTTACAGTCCCACACAGCACAAGTATTATTTTTAATTAAATTAGATATAGCAGCCTAGTATGTAGCTGTACTAGGTAGGTACACTAGGTAGTCAGTAGCACTGCCAGTGGCAACAGTGTACTGAGTAACTAAATAATACTAGCAGATTCAGTGCAGGCAGCACCAGTGGACTATATATATATATATATATATATATATATATATATATATATATATATATATATATATATATTATATAATTAATTAATTGTTAATATAATATTACAGGCACAGCACAGCACCAGAGGTAGGCCCCAATACAGAGGAGACAGTAGTACTACAGGTACAAAGTTAGACTGTTCTCCTAAGCAGAGAGGAGAACAGAGTACACAGCAGCACTGAGGGAGACAGCCCCAGTGAATAAAATAATTAATTACAGCACAGCACACCAGAGGTAGACCGCACAGAGGAGACAGTAGTACTACAAGTACACAGTTAGACTACACAGCAGCACTGAGGGAGACACAATAATTACAGCACAGCACACCAGAGGTAGACCGCACAGAGGAGACATAAATTCACCATCGGTACTCTCATGCTTAACAACCCTTAACACTTTAACTTACTAAACTTATCTAAAAATAACGACACGGACACAAGTGCTGGCGTTTAAAAATAACGAATGTCAAATTTATTTTGTCAACAGACTAATGACTATAATATTGGTGGCGGCACTAAAGAACGGTCATACTAAAGAAAAGGGGGTGGGTAGGATCACCATAGCATTCACACACCGCTGGTGACCAACTCTCCCAGCCAACCACCCGTGTCGGTGGTGGCAGCCATCTTCCGTGCACAGAAGTATGGCTCGTGACAATCGATGCCTGGAGAGCGCACCCATTAATCTACACACATTCCATCTACACAATTGACCATTCTTTACCGTCAAGCTAGGCCCTAAGCTGCAGTACCGCCACCAACAAGAAAAACGCTCATCCTCCCTATACAGCTCTGCCCTCTGAAAAATGATGCCATCATGCCGGATGACACCACCTCCATTCGCCAATACATATCTCTCCACAGCTGTATTTACTTTCTTACGAGAGCTATCCACCCATGGGCAAGATCGTGCCGATCTCCAGACACGCCTGGGAATCATATTTGACCAGACCAGCTTACAAGCCGGCCAGGTCTGTGCAACAATATGCAAATCCCGGATGATAAGGGACCGCAACTCCAGTGTCGTACACTGCCCGACATCATTTCCCCCTAAATGGATGATCAGCACCCTGGGGGTGCCGTAGCTCTGCATAGCCCTCGACAGTTGTTCCTGCAAGGCACACCAACGCATGCCTCTCACACCCAGCCACCGCACCATGCTTACTTCAGGATACATGCACAAATCCGAGGCCACAGGCGACCTTGAGGCCCAATACACGAAAGAATGGTCCATGCTTAAACATCCAGTGAACCATGATCCGGCAAAGTGACAGAGAGAGTTGGCCAAATGTACCTGCGAAAGACTGCGGAGCGCCATCGGCCCAGAGACTGAATCTCTGCGTCGGAGCGGCCCCCCGCAGCTGCAGACGTAGCAGCCCTGATCCTAAAGGAATGAGACCCAAACTCCTTTGGATCGAGGCCAAATGGCCCCCAGCGCCCGGCCCAGGACATGACAGAACTGGTATCTAGTAAGCGGTGACCCGTCCTCATGCATCAACCATGCACCAGGGCGGTAGGGCGTACTCGTTGATAGGCCAAGGCCATCTCCACCGGGCATACCCCTTCCACTGCACATGTGAGCAAAGACAGCCACCGCCCCCTCCCAGCCTGATCAGTCTTGGATCGTCGCATGTGACACAACACAGAATCCCTTTGTACCACCACATCGGTCACGTCCAAAGGCTTGGGGGCATTCCTGGACGGTGCCACCAGCTCCCCAATCCTAAAGGCCCCGTGATATGCCATTGCGTATGCCAACCAGAAAAGCAGCACCTCGTAACGAGGGTAGCAGACGTCCCGGAGGGCACCCAGCAGTGGTGGGAGCAGTGCAATATCAATAGGATGCCTTCGGTCAGAGACTGCCGGAGTGGCCCGCTGCCAACCCCTCAATGCCCTAGAACCAGAAAAGACAGAGACGGGTCAGCACGACCATACAAAGACGAGAAAAAGGAGACACCAGACAACACCTGCCTAACAGCGGCAACAGAAAAATTCAAAGAGTACAGGTGCCAAACAAAAGCCACCATAGCCGCCCTGGGCGTCTTACCTTCCTGCTCGGAGGAGAGCCTGAATTGCTCCGACTCCTGCCACCCATCTTGGTAGCATCGCAAAGTCCTGGGCGCGATGGCCCGCATGGCTAAGCCCTCCATGCCGGCCTGATCATCTGCCAAACATAAGGGGGACATGACTCACCAACTATGCCTGCATCGGGGGCCAAGGTGTGAAACCGGGCCCAATCCCCCCTAGATAACGCATCAGCGATAGAATTCTCTACCCCCGGCACATGCTTGGCAATGAATTGGATGTTTAACAGCAAGCACCGCAAAACTAGACGCAACAAAAGCCGCAGGACGGGGAGCGAGGAGGAGCCCTGACGATTTATCGCCTGAACCACCCCCAGATTATCGCACCAAAAACTATGCAGGAATTCTTCAGGCTATCCCCCCACAGTTTAAGCGCCACCACAATGGGAAACAATTCCAGCAACAGCAAATTTCTCGTAAGGCCTTCTGTAACCCACTCCACAGGCCACGGTGCAGCGCACCATAACCCATGCAGGTAGGCCCCAAACCCAATCCCGCCAGCAGCATCCGTGAACAATTCCAATTGGGCACTGCTACGCCGAGGAGCCGGCCATATCAATACCCCATTGAAATGCTCCAAAAATGCTCCAAAAATGCTCCAAAAAGGAGCTCCATATCCAGAGATCCCTTTTCAGCTTAGCAGAAAACGCACGAAATGCAACGGATGTCGGATCCCCGCCATGGCGCGTTCGAGTTTTCTGCAGAAAACCCGATCCATGGGGATCACCCTGCAAGCAAAATGTAGCAAACTGAGTAACGACTGAAGCTGGCGCAACCGAAGCTTTCCCGCGCACAAAGCTACCGAGACCACCCCTTGTAGCCGTTCAAGCTTATCAAGGGGAAGCCTGCAGCAGCCGCATAGCGTATCGATTTCTATCCCCAAAAATGAGAGGCAGGTGACTGGCCCCTCCGTCTTTTCCACAGCTATGGGCACCCCGAAAAACCCAAACAGCCGCTGTACCGCCCCGAGCAGTGCCACACAACGTGGGGACCCAGCCGGCCCCACGCATAGGAAGTCGTCTAGATAATGCGCCAAACCCCACTCACCCGACTCCCTCTGCGCGCACCAGTTCAAGAAAGTGCTAAATCGCTCAAAATAAGCGCAGGAGATCGAGCAGCCCATGGGCAGGCACCTATCCACGTAAAAACCTGTGGGTAGCCGAAAGCCCATGAACCGGAACGAGTCCGGGTGCAATGGCAGCAGGCGGAAGGCCGACTCCACATCAATCTTTGCCAGCAACGCCCCTGCACCAAAACTCCGCACAATAGCCAAAGCCTGCTCGAAAGACTGATAAGTGACCTGGCACAACTCCTCAGGTATTGCGTCGTTCACAGATGAGCCCGGCGGGTGAGATAAATGCTGGATAAGCCAAAACTTACCCGCCTCCTTTTTTTCGGGACTACCCCAACCGGGGAGAGCACCCCAAGCGGGGAGAGCCGTGAAAGGTCCCACCATCCGCCCCAACTTCACTTCTTTAGCAACTTTTTCAAGCACTACATGGGGCATGTTCATAGCCGACTTAAGGTTCCTGGGGGATTTCGTGTTAACCACGCCTCGAATGGGGAGGCGAAATCCAAAACGGAATCCGTCCTCCAGGAAAGCCGCACAGGATCTGTTCGGGTACTCGCTCAGCCAGTTGACCATGCGATCCACCCGAACCGGGGAGGGGGCCTTACTGAGGAGCAACGCCTGCGGCTGGCCTGGGTGGAACGGCCCCTTGCCTGCCGCGGTTGCAATCCTTGACGGGGTGAGGGCCCCAACATCGGGCGCAGGCATGCTTAAATCTACAGCGTGTTCCCAAGTTGCAGCCGACCCCGTTAAATCCAAAACATCTACCCACGGGTGCTCCACCTGTGCCACCCCGAAAGGGAGGAGGGGCCCGTCTAGCTACCACGCCCGTAGCCGGAGGAGTAGGTGTAGCAGGAGGGGGTAGGGGGGGCGTAGCGGAGGATACCGGCCTCTTCCCCACCCAAAGCTCTACGTCTTTACACCCGAAATCTATGATAGAGGACCCCAACTGCTTGTGCCGGAAATCCTCATTATATGATTTCCATGCCGTGCCGCCATCTGACATGAACATTTCATGAATCATGTGCATATATCGCACAACATTCATGTGTTCCTGCGGCCTGGTTTCCAGATAGCATGCGGCGAACATGAAGAGCCCTGCCTGCCATCTATGAAAAGTGCAATAGGCCGCCTCCCCTATACCCCCTTTCCGTTTCGCAGCGCGATATTCCTTCTCAGCCTGCGCAGTCATAGTGAAGAAGCTCACGTATTTTCCCTCATTGATTCGCTCCTGGACGCTCCGACGCAAACCCCTGCACAAACCCGTATAATCGCAGCGCACCACATTTCCCTTTGGGAAAAGTGGTGATCCAGAGCTCCCGCTGGTGGATCGGGAGTACCTACGGCGTCGCCTAGAATGGCGAAGCCTGCGCCGCAACCTATGACCCCCCTCCTCCTCCGATGTCACGGAATTGGACCCGGAGGAGGAGGTGCGTGACTTGCGCCTGCGCCACTTCGCCTTACGCGCTGACCCACCTGATGTTCCTGCCACCGCGACCGCCATCGTCTGGGGCTGGACGTGCCCCCAGAACCGACCTGCAGGCCGGATGCTGATGCCTCCTCGATCGGTGCAGCCACGGGAACAGCCGGCAATGGAGTAGGCACCACACCTTGTGAAAGGGACACACCGGGGAGCAGCGCAGTGGAACTACTCGCTTGCGGCCCCCTTGAAGGGGAGCTCGGTGCGGTCGGACTGAGCAGTGGGACCAACACCGACACTAACTGCCGCCACCTGTCTTCGGCCTGCACTGACCCCCCCACTTGCTGCGCTGGCGGAGCCGAAACCCCTGACCCCGGGACACTTAGGGCACCTCCCCCACTCCCGCACCGAGGCAATAGCCTGGACCTCCGCAGCCACTACCTCCTAGCCATCCGCAAGGGGGACATACCCAATATAGCCGGGGATGGGGGGGGGATTCATCACCTCCCCAGTATCCCCCGGAACGCTTGCGGCCTGACTAATCCTGCACCCGCCCCTAGCCATCCGACTGGCCAACCTAGGTATATTGGAGGGGCGGGCAGCAGGTGGCACAGCACCCCTATTGTCATTACTAACTCTAGCCAGCCTGCTAGCAAGCAGGGGAATGCCAGATGGGCGCCCTGCAGCATGACCAGGGCCCCCACCGTATGTGCCCCCCCCAGAGCCTGCCTATTAAGTGAATCACAGCATGCGCCACCACGGGCCTAGCGCCCGCAGCGACGCCTCTCCCAGCTCCTGGAGCCGCTGACCTGCCCTGCGCAGCACCGCTGCGAGCCCCCCTGCGACCTCTCCCCCCCGTGTGGCTCTCGCCGCAGCCGGGTGTCCGATGGCGCGCCTCGCGCCGGAAGCGCCGGCCGCGTCATCAGCGGAGGACCCGCGCCCACGTGCCGCACTCGCCAGATCTGTTTTGTTGAAAACGGCTGTGGGTTGTCAAAATCATGGGCGGATCCCGACAATCTGCAGCCTTTTTTTACCTCTCAACAGGCGGAACATTGAATTCTGCCTGTCGATAAACTATTCAGCTGGCAAAAATGGGGCAGGAATTTGACAGTCGGAATCCAGGATTGAATACCCCCCCAAAGTGGTGACAGAGAGTCACTAGGTGATTCCTATAATATTGGATGTAAAAATCAATTAATCTATCTATCTATGTATCTATCTATCTATCTATCTATCTATCTATCTATCTATCTATCTATCTATGTACAGTACAGTATGTGTATACAATCTGTGTGATGCATGATGGTAAAATCATACCTCCCAACTGTACCTATACTTGTGGGACAGTCCTATTTTTTAGGAGCGTCCCACCCGTGGCAAGGGCCACCAAGAGGGGGGAGTGGGTACTAATTACCTTGGCCCAGGCTTGCTGGATGGGCCCTTTAGAGTGTTTTTTCACCCCCTAAACATTTTGGGGGCATGGCCTAATCGCGGGGGTGGCCATGCCGACCACAGTTAGGCCACGCCCCCAAAATTTTACCGGGGCCCTGCATACCTCTCGACGGCCCTGCCCATGGCTGCCAGTGTCCCGCGTTGGGGGCAGTTCTTAGACTCTTCTGCCCATCACTGCTTGGTTGAGAATAGACAATGTCTGCATACTCACAGAGGGACTGAGGGCATGGCCAGAAGCTTACAGAGATATTGGTAGGTATATTAAAAGGGCAATCCTCTTGTCTGTGTGAATCAGTGCAGGCACTGGTAAAAAGGTACATTTCTGGCCAGTGGTCGCGGTACACTTATACAATGTACATGCCGACCTATGTCGACAGACACCAAAACAACATGAAAAACACATGTAAACCTGTGTTGATCTTTTCAATGTTGACATTTTGACCATGTAGTTAAACACATTTGTATAATCAGAGTATCTGGTGTCCCTACTGATTTGGTGAATACTATAATTGCATAGAAAACAGCACATCCAGTTAACCCCTTCCTGACAGAGCTAGTTTTTGCGTTCCTGACAGAGCCATTTTTTTCAAATCTGACATGTCTCACTTAAGTGGGGATAACTTTTTTTTTGCTTTTACTTATCCCAGTGGTTTTGAGATTGTTTTTTCGTGACACCTTGTACTTCAAATTAGTGGTAAATTTGGGTCGATACAGTCTGTGTTTTTTTGTGAAAAATACCAAAATATCGTGAAAAAATGGAAAATTTAGCGATTTGCAAAATGTTAAATTTTCTGCTTGTGAGACAAATAATCTTACCACTCAAAATAGTGAATAACTAACATAGACCATATGTCTACTTTATGTTGACATCATTATTTCAACTTCCTTTTAATTTTTTGGGACACTAGGAGGCTTACAATATGAATAGCAAATTCTCAAATTTTCAAGAAAATTTCAAACACTGATTTTTTTAGGGACCAGTTCAGTTCTGATGTGACTTTGAGGTACTTGTATGTGAGACACCCCCATAAATGATGCCATTTCAAAAACTGCACCCCTCACAGTATTCAAAACAGCATTTTGGAAGTTTGTTAACCCTTTAGGTGTTTCACAGGAATTAAAACAA